>NW_021636833.1:0-263218 GCF_004799145.2 Neltuma alba
TAATTCCAAGCTCTCTTCTCTCTCTGAGCATGGGAAAACGACCATCGATTGGGGGAGGGGGCCTCACACTTTGCTACATCTTCTCGCACGCCCACATTTGGTTCGTTGAATGAGTTGTTCCAGCAACCACCCTCTTTGTATGTCATTCCAACCAAGCACAGCCAAGTTGTGTGCCAAGCGCTACTTATTCTGCTAGAATGCAGGAGGTAACGATTTAGGCTCTCCATGATAATGCCCTAACCGTCGTTCATTGTTTACTGGTAGGGTTGATTCAAGCAAAATTTTCTAGGCCAATGGGCTCTAAGCTTGGGCTCATCGTTGATGGGTCGGTTGCTGATAAGTCCACATTACACAATCTGTTGACCTCTAGGTCTTTGCTTCCATCAGTGTCCTCCCCATCATCTATGGCTTCCTCTGCATCAAAACCGACTAAGCATCTAACCAAGAAAGAAATGGATCAGCAGAGGTGGAAAGGCTTGTGTTACTAGTGCGCAGAGATATACCCCGAGCCATAAATGTAAGGAAGTGCATCTATTTTCTCTTTTGATCGATGAAGATGATGACCATTTTGAAGATGCTCTGGAGGTGGTACCATCTGAGAAACTATCAAAGCTATTGAGGGCAAGGAAAATACTGTCCCCTTGAATCTTCTCGAGCACATTAACCAGTCGATAGTCATTTCTCGAGCACATTAACCAGTCGATAGTCATTTTGGTCGACATTGGCAGTACTCACAATGTCATTAATGCGGCCATGGCTAAACGCCTAAATCTGAAGGTTCATGAGTGCCCTGCAGTCACCTTGATAGTGGCTTGATACTCACAAGTTCAGTGTCACCAAGCATTGCCCCTCACTGCTATGGGAAATGGGAGTTACCAAGGGTATTACTAGAACTTCATCTCTATACGGTGGTAACAATTTACACAATTATGGTATCAAATCAACCAATATTCAGAAATTACATTAGACTCAAACTAATTTGAGTCAAGCGGGGAAAGACCATAAGGGTGGCAAAGTTCTCCCGACAAGTATTTAGAAACCTGAAACTACTGGTTAAGCTAAGCCTAACCCCGTGCCAGCTATTTATTCTATTTATCAAGGCTTGTCTACTTTATAATGGGTACATATAATGTCCAAAAGTGACCACATAGCAGTCAACCCTCCTCTCCAAACTCTTGGGTAAATCTCTCATGCACCTCAAGATCAGCTTTACTTACTGTTGGCTTCTGCCTCCTTAATACTTTATCAAAATCTTCCCTTGTTATCGGTGGTGGCACAATCTGCAACGGTTGCCAGAATTAAAATGAAGAAAATCAGGAGAGACGTTGAATCATTTTTCCATTTGATAAAGAACACAATTTATTGTCAGGACTAACAAAGAGTAACCAACAACAAATATTCTGTTTTGAATAACCAATCAAATCAAATCAGATCATATAACCATGAACACAATATGAAGATGAATATATTCTATTCTCAACTTCAAATTTCCTTTTTCTTCTTAGGCATCCTCCTCCTAACACGTTTACTGTCTTATATCACATATGAATTCAAATAAGGATTCATGAAATAAACTTTCTAATTGGTCTCAAACGGCAAAAGAGAAGTTACGCCACTCACATGAGATTTTTTAATAAAATTCCTTCAGACGGAATAAAAATTCCTTCAGAGCCTTGCTTAAGATTTTTAATAAAATTCCCCCACTTAAGATTATAGATGCAGTCTGTTTTTGAATCCATATCTCTCCTTGCATAGCCATTATGTCATATAAGAAACCAAATCCAACATTTTCTCTTAGAGACTTTTAGAAAACCTCATTTCCTCATCCGTTATGTACCTCTGAAGCAAGGCCTTGCGCATCAAGTTCTAGCAGGGTAATGTTAACAGCGCCTTTTTCAGTAGGCTCGCAAGGGATCCACTTTCCCCTGGAGGTTTTCCTAAAGAACTTGGAATCCCTGGTCTTACGAACTGGTTCAAAAAGTACATCCTTAACCTGAAAGGGGCAAAAAAGGGGGAAAAAAGGGTTAGCAATGCCAAAAGGTTATGCACGAATTGCTACTTAACAGGGAGCCAACACTTAGAATGCCTATCAAGAAATCCAAAGAAATACAAAACGAGCGAGTACTACTCACACAAACGGAAATGTCTGAACCAGAAAATCCATCAGTTTTGTGAGCCAATTCCTCAAAATCTTTTTCAGTTAAGTTATGCGGGGTATCTCCAAGATGCACCTGCCCATATTGAATACGCTTAAAGGGATGGAATTGTAGAAATGGAAGGCATTGCCATCGTTATCATGTTCTGTGGACACACAAGGATATACACTTCATGTAAATTTTTCACACCTTAAACATATGCTGCCTGGCCTTCATGTCTGGGAGAGGTATGTAGATTCGCTTGTCAAAACGTCGTCGGATGGCCTACATATATTTACTTTAGTCTCAATCAAACAATAATTGCAATGGAACTTCTTTTCATCAGTATCTGCCAACAGAATTTCATAGGTTTGTTTTCCAACCTGATCCAGAGCATAAGGAGTATTGGTGGCAGCAAGAATGAGAACTTTATGATCTTCTTTACCTGTACCCTGAAACATACTCAATTGAAATAGAGTTTCCATTCATTAAAATATATCACTACTTATAAGTTGGGATATTCTTGAATCAAGAAAAATGTATACAATACATGCATATGTTACCAGCCAACTTGTTGTATAGAGAAATAAAAAACATCACAAAAACCATTCACAGAGAAGAGATATCAAAATTTCAATTTATTTTGAGTTCAAAAGCAGTCGCATTTTCAGTGTCCAAGCGTGTAATTGACTGAGGGAAAATGAAGCAAGAATATTAATATTGCTGAGGCTATTATCCTATTGGATGGGCAATTAATTAGACCCTAGTTCATCTAGAATTACAAGCAGTCAAAAGTATTTCATACTTGTGCTGATTTCATCTAAATATATAAGGTAGAGGCACAAGAAATAAGCATATGGCAAACTTAATTTGACTTTGTGCCATTGCAAATCATGAAAGAATGATTGCCGCATGCACGTTGTTAGATATACTGGGCAGTATGGTTCTTCCTTCTTGTGGAAGAAAACATTTCCAAAATCCAAAGGACTAAAACACTGTCAATATTAGAAATAACCCTCTACTATGTAATTATAAAAGGTCTAAACAATAAAAATATAATTTGTTGTGGCCATGTAAGATGGGCCCTTCAATAAACAAAATCTACCTGCATTTGTACGAGAAGTTCAGTTTTGATGCGTCTAGACGCCTCACTTTCATTGCCTTCACCTCGTTGGCCACATAAAGAATCTATCTCATCAATAAAAATAATTGAAGGAGCACTTTCACGAGCCATTTGGAAAAGACTAGAAACCAGCTTTTCACTTTCACCCATCCATTTAGAGACTAGATCTGATGATGAAACACTGCATACGAATGGCAAAAAGAATTATCACACAGAAACCAACCCCAAAATCATTTATGCAGATGAAAGTTATATCCACCGTTGGTTTATAAGCATGATACTTGAGAGTGATGCGAGCACTGCTAAATTGATTACTTGTAATAATAAAAAGTTAAACGCATTATGACTAGATAGCTTAAGGTTTGAAGTTGAAAAACAAGCAGTTACAACAACAAATTTACTATAAAAAGTAAACTACCCTTTCCCTTTTCCTTTTTGTGTGTGCCATATGCAAATAAATGGCTGATTTCTAGTCCTATCCTAAGTTTTGCTGTGATGAGCTAAGAAACTCTATAAATCTGCGTGCTCCTCAGAGGTTATCTGAAAGAGTGAAAAATAAAATCAAGGAATACAATCCTTTGGTTGCATTTAATATGCATGAATACAATACCTGAAGAATGTTGAGTCTGCTTCTGTAGCTACAGCCTTTGCTAAATATGACTTCCCTGTTCCAGGGGGACCATACAAAAGAAATGCTCTCCATGGTTGTCTCTTCCCTAAGCAAGTATAAGATTACATGAAATTGTAATGAATAAAATTGAAAAATGGCCGGATACTTCATACGCTAAAATTCTTTGACTGAGGATGATCCTAGAAGACTCAAATCTCCAATCAAGAGTTCGCCTAAAAAATTTCAATTGAGTCGGTACTTATTTATCACCAATGAACTTCCTCACTTGGAGAAAAACATAAATAGATTTGATGACCGTTGAACCATCTGACTAGGAAGACTCAGTTCATTGCTTATCAGATTAGTGGTTTTTTCTACTTAATATACGATCATTGAGGACAGTTTTTTCATTGTTAAATATTTAATTGATATAATTCTGTAAGCATACAGGAAGAATCTCATGGCAGCATTGATATCCGTCATATTAAGAGTGTCCTAACTTTAGGATATAACAGATAAAAAAAAAAATACAAGAAAATTACTCAAGCAACTTACCGGTAAAAAATTGAGGGAACTTAACAGGCAATATTACGGCTTCTTGTAATGCTTGTTTGGCATTCTCAAGCCCAGCAACATCACTCCATTTGACATTTGGTTTCTCTCTGATTATTACAGAATCAAGACCAGCCTTCAGCTTTGCTTTCTCTGGATCATCTTTATCTCCAGCTTCCCCACTCTTGGCTTTGTATTTGGTCTCACAACATTAGATTGAGCTGCACCACCAGACAAGTTAGGCCCACTTTCTCCTTTATCAAGAATGGCACGTATCTCCTCTGCCCTCCTCAAGTATTGAACAAATTTCTCGGTTATTGTTTCCTTGATCCTGGGGTTCTTCTCATACTTCAAATGGGTCTTTAGGTATTCCAATGCATTCATATAAAGAGTAAATGCCTTCTTATAGTTTCCAGCATCATCCTCATGAACCGCCTGCTTCACATACTCTGCTGCATGCTCCAGAAAATTGCAATACATTCTGCTCTAATTTCAGTCGACGCAATTGCCTCCAGCTCCTACACGAGTAAAATTTCAAAATCTCAAACTCTAACTTACGCTATTTTTATCATAATAACAGAGAAAAAAGAATATAACTACAGAATTCCATACTTATGACGTTAAAGAAGAAACGCCGATATAGCTAGCTTCCCTTCTAGGTTCTACGACAATCTAATACACAAGTAAAACAGCCATAATTCAGCGATAATCTCAACAATATATATTTAAAGCTCAAACTCCAAAGTACCAACTACCTCCTTGCCCACCGTTTACGGGGGGAAAAGCTTAAATTCTTGAACACGGTGGATGAAACGCCAATAAACAGTCATGCAAGTTACATGTAATTTCTACAATATCGAGGCAGAGAAGAGAATTGCAGTTTGAACGGGGATCAAAGAACGGCGTTCCCTTAAGGATCAAGGAGAGGAGATTCAGTCCAAGGATCAGGGTGCCCCCTGCTACAGTTGGCAGAGAAAAATAAAGAAGAAGCGAACAAAATAAGGACTAATTAGAAAAGTTAATAGTTTATCATTATTTTAATTCAGTCATTATAATTGTAAAAAATTAATTCGAAGGTTCTTATATTCTTATAGTTTTATTCTCCTTCATCCTCAAAACCGAAATGAGACAAAACAAGGTTAAAATTCCATTAGTCAGCACATACATGGATTGATAGATTGGAATTTGACTCATTAAAATTGTCATGTAAGCAACTTGAGTTTCGTTTCACTGCCTTATTTGCTCTGTTCATGGATTAATTGGATCATCATTTCCAATTCTTTTATTTTGCTAAGCATATGTATCTTTCTATTAGAAGTAATTATGTTCAAGACATTATTAAGTTATGGGCACTTCCTTAATGGAGATTCAAACCAAAATGTCAAGTAATTACACTGCAAGATGATTGGCGTCATATGATAGTTTTAACAACCTTTTAGTCTTCATTTACAAAGCTAAATAGATGTGTTGATTTGGAGTTTAAGACTTCCATTTAGGTGTATAATGTAAAGCCTTGGGAGAGTCACAGGTCATTTACTCCCATACCTACAAGTAAGGAAGTGCTCTACTACGGAAAAAGAGAAAAAATAGAGGCAAAAAAGAGCATGGCTATTGCAATTAGAATAAAAAATGAGGGACTGCTAAAAGAAAAGATTGGAGAAGAATTGAAATGAATGAATAAGGTTTCAAATGATAGGTATGTACACAAAAAAAGAGAGACAGAAACAAGAATGAAGACTTAAAACTTTAGTGTGAGTGGTATGTGAAAGAAGTGTTATCCCATAACTTATATTATACCTGATATTATTTGAGGGTTCATGATATTTTTATTGAAGATACCACACATAATGGCTAGATGAAGTTGGCAATTTACAATTATTTTCATACTTTTTTTATTTTTTTAAATGATGATCATCCTTATACAAATGAAAATTAAAAAATTATTAAAATTTATTTTGTTAAAAATTTAAAAGTGAAATTATTAAAAAAACATTTATCAATTTTGAAAATAATAATTTGCATATAAATTTTAAAATTTGTTTTTGGATTTATAATTATAAGGAATTAGTTACAGAATTACTTGCAATCCTAATTAATAGTGATTGGGTTGAAATGATTAATTTGAGTTTGGATGAATTTGATATTACCTTGATACCATTCTGATACTTAGAAAAAATTGTTATAAATAACCTTTTAGTCTTCATTTATGGAGCTAAATAGTTGTCTTGATGTAGAGTTTGAGACCTCCATTTAGTTATATAATGTAAAGCTTTAGAAAAGTCACAAGGCATTTGCTCCCATACTACAAGTAAAAAACTGTTCTACTGCGAAAAAAGAGAAAGAACAGGAGCAAATAGGATCATGGCCATTACAATTAGAACAAAAAATTAAGATAACGTTAAAACAAAAGATTGAAGAAGAATTGAAATGAATGAGTAAGGCTTAAAATGATAAGTATATACAAAGAGGAAGAAGGACTAAGCGAGAACGAAGACTTAGCACTTTAGTGTAAATGGTGTATTAAAAAAGTTTTATTTCATAGCTTATATTATATTTAATATCATTTAAGGGTACATGATTTTTTCCTAGTGAACATACCACACGTAATGACTGAATGAGGTTGGCAATTTGCAGTTATTTTCTGTTTTATGCTTTTTTATTTTTTTTAAATGAAGATCATCCTGATACAAAATGAAAGTTAAGAAATTATTAAAAAAATTTTGTTAAAATTTAAAAGTAAAATTATTAAAAAAAACATTTAATTTTGAAAATAATCATTTACATATAAATTTTAAAATTTGTTTTTGGATTTATAATTAAGGATAATTCATATGCAAGTCTTTAAAATTTCAACCGATTTTTAATCAGGTCCATATAATTTTTTTTTCTTTTATTAGGTCATTATAATTTTTTTAATCATGTCCTATTGTTTTACTTTATTTTTAATTAGGTCCTTGTAGTTTTTATTCTTTATTTCATAAATAATAATATTCTATAAATAATAAATGTTACAACAATCTTATGTTAATATCTTTAAATTTTAGTTAAACATATAAATTATTTATTTTTCAATTCTAATTTTTATAATTATAAAATTCAAATTATAATAATAAAATTTTCTAAAATTAGAATATAATTATAAATAATTTATAGTTAAGTATAATTGATTATTCTAATTAATTATTAATAACCAAATGATTATATTAATTATTTTTTAATTATATAATTATTAATTTAAAAATGAAATTAATTTTAAAAAATAAATTAATAAATAATTTTTTAGAAACTACAAAGGACCTATGGAAGGGTGTGAGAAAAAAATAGACGGGCCTAATTAAAAACAGGAGAAAATAAAAGGATAGGAGAAAAAAATTTAATAGGGATCTAATTAAAAATCAGATAAAACTATAAGGACCTGAAGATTAATTATCCTTATTATTGGGAATTATTTATAGAATTAATTGCAATTCTAATTAATAGTGATAGGGTTGAAATAATTAATTTGAATTTTAATGAATCTGATACCATTCTGATACCATTCTAATACTTAGAAAAGAATTGTTATATATTCAAAATGAAAAATTCAATATATATTTTTTTCAATGAATTTTTCAATTTTTTTAAAATACCCATATTTAATTAGAAGTAAATATGGGAGAAAGATTTGGATAACAACAACCTCCTTGATTTACTACTTACCTTCTGAAATATTTGAAGGAAAAATTGAAAAGCAATACTTTCTTTTAAAAAATAATTATTACATTTTTTATAAGAAATATTTAGTTTTTTTTCACTTTAATAGGATGTGTAGATTTATGCTATGTTTGGGTAGAGAGAAAATAATGAAAAAAGAAAAACTAAAGAAGAAAATCAAAAAAGACTTTTTTTCTCCTATTTAGATGACGTAAAAAAGTGTGAGGAACGAAAAGTGAAGGAGAAAATAAGGTAGGTCTCACACCTCATTTTCCTCCAAACTTTTCTCCCCAGATAACAATGAATACAAATCCCCTCAATCAGTCAATCAAAGTGCTATTGTAGACCGACGGCAAGGTGTAAAGACTTGAATGCAGCACGGAAGGCATTGATGAGGGTACTGCTGTAAATGCAACTCTCCTGCGCTACCATTGATGTGAAGCAGCTCCAGGAGGGTCTTGCTTAATTCAGGTTCAACAGTTCCCATCAGGAAAGTGGCGCGAAGCACGAACAAGATTCCAAACTGGTTTCAAGTTGGCTTCAAAGGGAGTTTAGGTTTAAATATGATGGAGATAGTCGCACGTAATGACAGATCAGGACTATATGTAGAACCTAAAAACCAAATAGTGGGTTTATTTATTCAAGGAAACAAGCTCTACTCAAGTTCTACACCTTCTGTGTCAAGATCTGCTGGAAAAATAATTCAACCGGTTTTTAATCAGGTCCATATAATTTTTTTTCTTTTTATTAGGTCATTATAATTTTTTTTATCATGACCTTATTGTTTTACTTTATTTTTAATTAGGTCCTTGTAGTTTTTACTCTTTATTGCATAAATAATAAATTGTTACAATAATCTTATGTTAATATTCTTTTAAATTTTTAGTTAACTATAAATTATTTATTTTTCAATTCTAATTTTTATAATTAAAATTCAAATTATAATAATAAAATTTTCTAAAATTAGAATATAATTATAAATAATTTATAGTTAAGTATAATTGATTATTCTAATTAATTGTTAATAACCAAATGATTATATTAATTATATTAAATATGATGGAGATAGTCGCACGTAATGACAGATCAGGGCTATATGTGTAACCTAAAAACCAAATAGTGGGTTTATTTATTCAAGGAAACAAGCTCTACTCAAGTTCTACACCTTCTGTGTCAAGATCTGCTGAAAAAATAATTCAAACTGATCAGTTTTATCATACACCTATGGTAGTAGGATAATGAATAAAGATGTTGACTCTTACCGCACCCAAACCATTAGTGGCATTGATGACAGAATGACAAAATAAGGTGATCCTTTATGGAATTATTGAACAAAAACAAGATGCTTAAGATTTTATTACAGAATTTTTTTTTTTAATATTACAAAGGCAACCTCAACTTGAATAAAAAACTATAAAACTAGTCATCTTACATCCTAGCACTAAGCTACTTATCATTAAGAAACCTTCTCAAACAGTAGGAGGAAAACGTGTTATGTAATATTACCTTAAAATAATTGTACTATAGTAGTTGGAGATTAAGTTTTGTCCAAAATTTAAGATCTCAAATCCAAACATACCCTTTGTCTCATATACATGATTAACAAGGATATTTTAGAAAATGTAATATTTGTTTATTACGAATAACTAAGTTAACTAACTTCTTTAACATTCACAAATTAATTTAGACTAGAGGCACTATTTAATATTCTTTCATCCAAGCATGACACAAAATTAAAAATAGACCCAGATTTGTAAAAATAGACTCATCTTTTTCTCTCTACATTGCATTGACTATTAATTTTTTCTAAAGATTGACTCGTATTTTGACAAAAATGCCCCTAATGAGAACAGAGTGTAATGTACACACATTTATATTTTAATTGGAGCCTTCCTCTCTCACACTGTGCAACCCACCCTTTCTGATTTCTTAAGCCATTCACGTGACCCTAAAGCGGGTGTAGTTTTTGCTATGTGCAAACACACGATAGAGGCAGGTTAAAAGAAAAAAAAAAAAAAAACACACGATAGAGTTGAGATGTCAAAATGGAGGGGAAGTACAGTGTAGTGTGGGTAATTTCAGCCATTCTTCATTCTCTGAGAATCTTAACTACACCCGCAGAAGAGTGGGTTTACATAGAAGAGATAGTTGCTAGGGTCGAGGCCCAAGACGGCGTCACCGATGAACTCCAAGCGTTCATAGTTGAGATTCTCAGAGAAGGAAGAATGACTTTCTTCCAAAAGTGTCTTACTCCTGAAACTATAACCGATGACAAAACAAGGTGATTCTTAATAGAAACAAGTGTACTATAGTGGGTTTAAACCTCGTTAGCGGCTTTATTTATCCACAATGTATGAATATTACTACTCTATATTAATAAAGTATGTTTATATAAATGCATTCTATATACACCAAGGAAACAAGTTGTACTCAAGTCTCTACACCATCTATCATAATCTCCTTTTCAAATTTTTCAATGTATAGATAATGGAAAGGGGTGTCGACTCTTACCGCACCCAAACCATCAGTGGTATTGATGACGACAATGACAAAATAAGGTGATCCTTTATGAAAGTGAAACAAAATCGCTAGTGGGTTTACACTTCGATGGCGGGTTTATCCACATTACAAACATTGTTTCTCTTTGTAAAATAGAAAGAGGCTGTACTCAAGTCACTACACCAAATATCGTGTCAAGATTTGCTGAAAAATAAATTCAAACTAATCAGTTTCATCGCGCACCTGTGGCAGTAGGATAATTGTGACAACCGTTCTTTTAAAACCCATTTAGATCAAAATTTTCAATCTATTCGAACGATTAACCATGATAGAAAAGAAAAAACCTTAAAATTTTAAAATCGCTATCATGGTTAAAAGGAATAAATTTATATTACGAGTCACATCGATCGTTCACTTGGGCTTTGGACTTTCAAAGTTCAGAAATATCATTCAACCATTAGCCCAACCCAAACTTATATTTTCAAACATACGAACTGATAAATCAATTTAATATAAACTAGAGAGCTCATTAGTCAAAAGTCAACACTTTCGAAGGAGCGTTACATGCAGAGTCTAAGATGTCTTGGGCCTCCTCGCGGCCTTGTCATACCAGATAGTAGTAATTAAAAGTATTATTTTACATCATGATAGTAGATGAGCCCTATGTGGCAATATATAACAAGTCAGCACATAGAACAAAAGCAGGGAGGCTATACAAGCTATAACAGCACACTATGCCTCTGGAGCCTTCCCTGATGGGCCACCACCTGAACTATCGCCTGAAAATGTTAAACCACGGGGTGAGACAAACGCCTCAGTAACCAACTTTCCAACTCATCATACATATTAACATGTGCTCGTGAGGTGTCAAGTGGGATAATTATTAAATTTTAATATATATATCAATGAAAATACAAATATGTATATTCAAATAATCTCAATCATCCAAATCCTCATTACGGGAGCTAACACACAAGCCACATAAGTCTATCCCTCACTATAGGGGATCAAACCGACCTATAGGCCTATCCCACACTTTGGGGGACGATTAAATAGTCACAAAGATCCATTCCTTATTACAGGCTTATCCCACACTTTGGGGGACGAATAAAAAGCCACAAGGGTCTATCCCTTACTCTAGGGATGAAGGAAGAAGCCAACCAATGTGCACCAATGGCGGCCTTACCACGTGGTCGGATAACACTCAATCCAAAATCCAAAATCCAAATAACAACCAACCATTCACAATATAACAAAAATATCTCAATCTTTTCCCAGTATAATCCATAAAATAAACCATATATCTTTTCCAAACTTCTCAATCACAATTCCAAAAATCCCACAAGACAATTTTCATAGCTCAAAAGATATAACTTCTCTACTCGAATTCCAAATAACAAATATTATTCAAAAATAACAAAATACTCATACAAACAACATATTAGCACATATAACAAGTGGAAAGTGGTTACCTCTCGTCAAAGCAATACTAAGGATTACCACAAGGTCAATCCTTTGCTCAACCAATAATTAATCTACACAATTAATATAACCACATTTAATATAAACTAATAATTAATTAATTAAACTTCTCTATATTATTTAAATTTCTAATTTAATTAAATTTTTACTCTAAATTCCCGCAACTCTCATAACTCAAAAATTATTAAGTATTTTAGAAACAACTTAAAATTTCTAACAACCCAATTTATTTATTTACCACCTCCAAATTATTTACCTTAATAAAAAGGATTTTCCACAATTCTAAATATATAAAATTATTATTTTCTAAATTCTAAAAACTCTCTTTTTAAGTTTAAACCTCAAAATCAAACTCTAAAAATTTAATAATACTTTAAATATTTATAACTAAATAATATAGTCAAAACTTTAATGGTATAACTACCATATATATATTTCTGTAAATAATAAACTATTTAGCTACAATAATTATTTTAAAACCTCCAGTCACCCAATAAATAAAACTAGACGATTAAAATCTTAATAATATGTCAAACAATCCAAATAAATTGCTTAACTTGAATTTAATCGGTAAAAACATAATATAAATCATATATAACAGATTTTTCAACTAGAAAAATTAATTTAAATACTAAAAACCAACAAATGGACAAATCTAACTAATTAAAATTAACAACTCATTCACTTCTAAATTTCTATAGTCATCTTTTATCAAAACTCAATACTTATATCATATATAAGTCTCAAAATTTTCTCCAATCACTATAGTAATAATGTAAATAGGAAGCTTAAAATATACAGGAAATATTTGTAAAGAAAGTTTGATGAAAGAAGGAATTTTATGTACCTAAAATATCTTCAAAACTCGTTCTTTCCTTCACCGGTAAGCTCCTTTCGCTCTTGCACACACACTAAGCTCTCTTTCTCTCTTTCTCTCCTGCGTAGCACGCACTCACGTTTTCAACTTCCCTCTCTTTCTTGTATTCTTCATTTCCCCAACTACCTTTCATTTTTTTCTTCCCTCATTAAATTCCTCTCCCCCATTTTCTTCCTTCCCTTTTCAACGTTTCAGCTTTCCACCGAATTCGATGGAAAGCTGTGACCTTTTTTTTTAAAAAAAAATATATTAAAATATTATTATTTTATTATAATAATAAAATATTTTTTTATTTTTTTATTGAATTTTTTTATATTATAATAAAATATTATTATATATATTTTTACATAAATCCTAAAAATTAATTTAGGATATTACAATAATGGATAGAGGTGTTGACCCTTACCGCACTCAGACCATCAGCTGCATTGATGACGGCCATGATAAAAAAATAGATGGGCCTAATTAAAAACAGGAGAAAATAAAAGGATATGAGAAAAAGAAAAATTTAACAGGGATCTAATTAAAAATCAGATAAAACTATAAGGACCTTAAGATTAATTATCCTTATTATTGGGAATTATTTATAGAATTAATTGTAATTCTAATTAATAGTGACAGGGTTGAAATAATTAATTTGAATTTTAATGAATCTGATACCATTCTAATATTCAGAAAAAATTGTTATATATTTAAAATGAAAAATTCAATATATTTTTTTCAATGAATTTTTCAATTTTTTTAAAATACCCATATTTAATTAGAAGTACATATAAGGGAAAGATTTGGATAACAACAACCTTCTTGATTTACTACTTACCCTCTGAAATATTTGAAGGAAAAAACTCAAAAGCAATACTTTCTTTAAAAAAATAATTATTACATTTTTATAAGAAATATTTATTTTTTTTCACTTTAATAGGATGTGTAGATTTATACTATGTTTGGGTGGAGAGAAAATAATGAAGAAAGAAAAACTAAAGAAGAAAATGAAAAAAGATTTTTTTTTCCTATTTAGATGAGGGAAAAAAGTGTGAGGAACGAAAAGTGAAGGAGAAAATGATGTAGATCTCACACCTCATTTTCCTCCAAACTTTGCTCTCCACATACAAAGAGAAAATGAGGGAAAAAACATTTTTCCTTTCTACCGCTATATCTGTTTTTTTAGTAAAATAATACCTATTTATTTTTACTTCATTTATTATTTCATGTCTTTCTCCTAAGTTTGTTTGATTGAACAGTAAAATAACTAAAATTGCAAAAATGCTTCTGAAATGAAGTTAAAGGGACAATAAGGAGAGATGTTGTTTTTTTTTTTTTTGCGTTAAACAAATACTATTTTTTCTTCTAAAAAATAATTTTTTTATAAAACTATTTGATATTACAATATAATAACATGATAAAATATCTTTATCAAATAATATGATTTTAAATTATTTGATGATGTTAATGTTAATATGATTTTCATTATAATATTTAATTTGATTTCAATCATGATACATTTTGATATAAGAGGAAAAGTATTTTAGTTATTCAATATTTACTCATTTTTTCCTTTCTATTTTTTCTTGTTTATCCATAGAAGAGAGGTGATCATATTTTTTTCTCTTTTCCCTATTTTCTCTCCTTCCATTTTCTTTCCTTCCAATTTTTTCCCCAGTCCAAACAGAGGGTTAGAGATGAAAAGAATATGAATTTATTAAAAAATAAAATAATATATATAAAATGTTGAATCCCGATATTTTTAATCCTACTAATTACTATTTCTATCTAGAAATTTGTGGTTATATTTTCTCAAGAAAGATTTATTTTAGTATTTATTTAGAATATATGCCAGACTTTTTTCTTCTTCTTCTTCTTTTTTTTTTGCTCCCTAATAAAAATTTTTAAACTTTGTCATTGCATGATTTATTGTTTCCTTGTAGTTTTCATTTTACTCACTAAACATTACGCTTCAGCCTCCTGGCAGAGGACAGGTAGTGGACCATAATAACAGAGGGCAGGAGGAAGGCCAGATCGAAATTTCCTTCAGCCTCCTACTCCCGCTCTCTAATCCTCATCGTCTCTATCCGGTTTGCTCCAATCTACTTTGACAGCTCTTCATTTTGTTGCAAAAGTCTTCCATTCTCGCCTCTTCTTCCACACATTACTCCAATAGGCATAATCACAATTTTTAGTTTGTTGGTATGTGCTCCGCGCCTCATTTTATGTGATTAAGATGTTGTGCGTTGCGAGCAACTCATCATGTATTCTTCAAAGTTGATAAAAAATACATGTTAAACAATGAATGCTCCAGCGTGTGGGGTATTTCTTGCAATAGGTATGGGTCTAACTATTTGACTGCTTATTTTGATTTTTTTTTTGTCAATATCTTCTTGCTTGCCAACGATATGTTTTGGTATTTAAATTAGTGGGGTAAAATGTTGACCTTGATATGGTTTGGCTACTATTTGTATATTCCCAAGTCTGTGCCTTGTGATATTCTTCTGTGTTAAAATTGATAACTCTCAAGTTTTAATATATTTAAAGAGTATTTTGAGTGATTTTGGAGGATTATAATCAAGACACAGACCAGTCGAGACAGTAAGTCAAGAGTCATTAGGTTAGATCAAAGTCAACCAAGAGTCAAATGGGTGAAAAATAAAAAAATAAAAAAAAACATTTAAATTTTCACCAAACCATCCCAGGATTAAATGTCAATTTAATACATTGAATTATTAATAAAATAATCATATACTTGTAATTTCTTGTCAACTTTTTATGCAATGCCTTCCCTAAATTGAAATCATAATATCATATTACTAAAATTACTAGGTATTGATCCAAGCAAAATATCAAAATAGATAAATGATAATAAAATATGGAGAATTACAATAAGGTCTTAAGTAAGGAAAAAAAATTACAAAACAAGTCTAAGAGGTTATTATTCTCTACTTTAGAACTTGTTATTATAGACTGCTTAGGTTGTTATTTGGACATTTTAGTAATTATTTTCCTTTCTTAGAACTTGATTGTAATTCTCCCAACAAAATATTCCTCCTCACAACCCTTCAATCACTAAATAAGAATTATCAACTACCTAAAAAAGAAAAAAAAGGTCATCAAAATAGCATTTAAAAAAAAAAAAAAGAGACAACCAAATTAACCCACCAAATTAGTCAAGTTAATTGGGTTACTCTAGGTCATTTTGGTTTTTTTTTTTTTTTTTGCCTTATAGGGGACAACCAAACCGGCCAGTTGACTGGTTCACTGAGTTGAAAGATAGGGAGTAGTTTATTTCCTTTCTTTTTATTTTATTTTATCTGTCTTTTCTTTTCAGTTTTTCCTTTTATTTGTTCTCTCTTCTTTTCTTCCTTTCAGAAGTAGAACGCACCGTTTGGGGCTGATGGTTTTGAATCCTAAACACGAGTTACACGTGCTTCGGGAGGGGACGCAGCGTTTGATGGAGACCAAAGAAGGAAATCCGAAATCATCGAGTTGAGAGACAGGGAGCGCTGTTCATCGAAGAGGGGAGGCGGAAATTACTCAAATTAGTGTTCATCGATCATCTTCTTCGGCTTGAGTGGTTCAGGGAGCGAGAGAGACGGACGGGACTGGTTCGAGCTCTTTGTCTTCAACCTTCGAAGGCGAGTTTGCGTGGGAGGAGACGCCGTTGGGTTCTTCTTCTTCGCTGCAGAACGCGATCTCGACGGAGGAGAGTTTGGGAGAGAGTTCTACTGTTTTTGGTTCAGAATTAAGAGAGAGAAGGCGCGACTGGCTTGTTCATCTTCTTCTTCAAGTACGACGGCCTTGGGTGGAGGAGAAGCAGTGCTGGCGTGAAGATAGAAACCCGTCGAACTGAACCAGAGGAGCTTGAGGAAGAGAGATTTGCATCAGTGTTTTGTTCGCTTTCCTTTTCTCTTTATCCAGTATGATGTTTGATTTTGGAGTTAATGTTGTTGAGCTGAGATTGATCAAAGTCATGTGTGGCTAGTTTGCTTTGCAACCTAGAGGAACTATGAAGTTGTTTGTGATTTAGAGATTCTTCCCACTGTTTAGTTATCTTAATTTTAATTTGTTTTACTTAATCTTGTTTTTAATTCTAACTTGCTCAGTGCTTGGCACCAGTGAGCTTGTTTTGGGAATTTAGGATTGAACTTGATGAGGGGAATCTGAAATAGGCCTTGTGATTAAGTAATGTGGAATTGGATTTAAACTAATTTGCACCTTGGATAGACATATACCTAGAGGCTCCACATAATCAAGTTAGAGTGAAATTGGATTAATTTGCGCCTTGGATAATTGTGAGAGATTACATAATTAATTGAGATAGAGTTATAAGTTGATGATAGGCACTTTTAACTAGTAAGACTCTAGATTAACTAATTAAGTTTAAGTACAATTAATTCAGTAGGGATAATATCTAAGAAGCAAATAATTAATTTGTAACTCTGGGTTGTTCTTTTTTTGACGTTTGTATTTGTTAATTTCATAATTCTTGCATTGTTTAATTTGAATTTTATTTCACTTAATTCAAATTCAATCTTGACTTTTTCAACTCAAACAAAAAGAGGATTTTTATTGCCTAATCATTGGTTAACTGAGTTTTTCATGGAATCGATCTTGATATGCCACTATCTCTTTTCTTACTGCCTGTACACCGTTAATATTTGGTAGCATCAAGTTTTTGGCGCCGTTGCTAGGAAATATTAAGTTCTTGATTTGGTCACTTTTTGATTGAGACTAGTTTTGGACAGGTTTGAGATATACTGTATAGGCTTGTGTAAGCGTTTTATTTTGTTTCATTGGTTACGTTATTTTTCATAAATTCAAGTTCCAACCTTGATTGTGCTTCCTTTTGTAGATTGCGGGGAAAGAAGATGAAAGTCAAGGTCTTGCGTATCCTTGCAATGCTAGTCTTATTATTACTTTTTGTTGTGTTCATTGTTTCAGTTTTTATTTTTTTTCCGTTTTTGATTGTGAATTTTAGTAGTCTTATTTCCTCTCTGGGGTCTTATATAGTTGTGAGAGTGGTTTTACTCTACTTTTAGATTGGAATGTTGAAATTACAGTGCAGATATAGATAGTTCACTGTGGCTGGTGCTGCATGTAAATTGGGAATTTTAAATCTGTTTGAGGGAACCATGGGATTTGTAAAATGACCTCCTTTTAGAACTGAGATGCCAGATAATAGCTTATCACAAACTGCATCAGGAACTTTTAAACTGAGATTCCCATCTGATGCAGGCAACTATAAAGGTTTCAATGTAGTTAGTTTTAAAATTCTTATATTGGGTTGTAGCAGAATTTCCATGTTTTGAATTTACATGTTTGTTTTTGTGTTTAATTATGAAAAATTTTGTTGTAAGTATATCAAATGTTCTGCGGAATGTTTTGCTTGACTTAGTTTTCTGTCTGGATTTCCCCTGGGCTTCCAAAAAGAGTATGTTTTCTTTCTATCTTGAAGATCTGTTATGTAAAATTTTAGCTTTTAATTTGTCATATGTAGTTGCAATTTATATTTGCACGTAAATGCTAGGGACTATTAATTAATTATGGAAGCTCCTTGGCATATTTAACTGTTGATGGTTTTCCTGTCTTAAAATGTTCACATTCCTGCCCCTTGTGTTGATTATAGATGGCATGCTGTTGCGTCATGGACTTGGGACGCTCAGGATGAAACATGTGGGATTTGTAGGATGGCCTTTGATGGCTGTTGCCCAGACTGTAAACATCCTGGGGATGACTGCCCTTTGAGTAAGTTACAAATGATATCGCATATGGTTTTTATTACTTCTTTCATACTCATGCTAAATAATTATGATTGAATTCTTTAAATTTGAATCTTCAGACCTGCAGCTGAGGCAATAGCCTTGATTGCTGGTTATTTGATTATCTGGGAGTCCACCTTCATCTTTTCCTACTTTGAATACAACTTGAAAAGAATTAGGGAAAATTACATACAGGTTCCAAATAAGAAAGTAAATCACCCACAAGTCCCAACCGCTTGTAAATGGGACTAAGAAAATAATTAACTTCTTTATTTGGGACTTAATTTTGATTCTCCCCAAAAACTGTGTATAGATTAAAATGCTACTGACGTTCTCCTCCTCCTCAAACTTCACTCCACACCAGAAGCGCTTGTTAGTTGTTTTTCTATCTGCATCTCTCCTCTGTGTTAATATGTACTTGGTTTAGAGCATCAAAAGAAAAGGTATATACTTGGTTTAAAGTTGCCCTGGACTCTAGATCAGATAGGCAGTAGGTTGATTCATGATACTGGTGAGTAACAAGCTGCCAACTCGCCAATGTGGTTGAAAAGTAGGTTCCTGCCTGACCTATAGGACTTAACTTTGTGGCTGTGGCTTTAGGTGTAGAGATACCTGTGGTGCAACGGAGCTATAGTCATTAGTCAAGTCCTTCTGAAAGGGCGTGACCTGCACACCTCCCGGTGTCAATCTTATCGAGAGTTTAAGTCTATTGCTGGTCTAGTGGTTCTATTGTTCAAGTCCTGTCATGACTGGATCCAGAATTTCAAAATTAATTAGTCTATTACTAATTGCTTGAACTTACTTTAAAGGAGCTTGTGATGGTTTTTTCCTCAAAGGTGTTGCTATCTCAGTGTTGCAGAAAGATTGGCCTGTTTTGTTGCACACTTGATGAATATGTTATTATCTTTATTTTTTAGGTTCCTGTTGGGGATGTCATCATGTTCTTCTTTTGTTCCTTAATTATTATTCTTTTTTTTGGGGGGGGGGGAATTTAACTGTTTCTTTTTACATCTTGCAGTTTGGGGAGCATGCAATCATGCTTTTCATTTGCACTGTATACTGAAATGGGTGAATTCTCAGACTTCGCAAGCTCATTGCCCTATGTGCCGTCGGGAATGGCAGTTTAAAGGATGAGATAATGCTTCATGCTCTTTGAAGTTTGATCTCTGTCTCTCACACCAGCCCATAGCTTTATATGCCCACAACATTTAAAAAAAAAAAAGGCAGTAGCACCCATTATTAGAGAAAAATATCGTTGGCAAAAAGTATATATAGAGAGAGGGAGAGGACAATGTTGAATGAATGAGATCAAGTGGAACTTCTGATAGTTTAAGGATTTTTTTTTTGGGGTAAAAAGTAGTTTTAGGATTCTAATTCTAAATTGAGTAATATTTGTTGTTTGTGATAACATATTCAGACCAATTAGTATTCTACAAAGGCTGGTTTCAATCGAATGAAGTGCTTTGTGTATTTATATGCTTTGCACGTGCTATTAATGATGTTTATTCTAAGAACACTTCAGAACATGCATGGAAATAAAGTTTTTTTTTAACCAAATATTATGCTACCTATTGTTATATGGTTTTTTTTTTATCCAGATACGACAAACAGTGAAAAAAATGACTCAAATGTTATAAGATCAAAATATTTATTCAAATACCACACCTGAAATCGTTCAAACGACGAAAGAGTTTAAATTTGTACAAAAGTTGTTCAGGTCAAGAACGATTTTAATAGGACCCACATCACAAAATAATGAAAGTTGTTCTTAGTCTGAACAATTTCAGTGGGACCTACATCACAAAATGAAAATTATTTTTGGTCTAAATAATTTTAGTGGGACTCACATCACAAAATGAAAGTTTGTTCTTGATCTGAACAACTTTAGTGGGACCAACTATACACATTTGTTTTATACTCCACGTGGGTTCCATGCGTTTTCAGTTTTTTTTATTTTTGACCAAATTATACTTTTGCCTTTTCCAACCACACACGCAAAGTGCTCCTTCCTTTTCCAAATATTCCCATCAATATAGAGTAGTCATTTATTGTCTCTCATGCGTGAGTCCGTTGTTTTAGCATGTGAGTGTATGGTATGAATTCTGTTTCTATAAGGCATTCCGCATTTCCACTCAGCACAAGCCTTCTCCTCACTTCTCAAATTCTTCTTTCTCTATATATAAGGCATTCGCGTGAAGTAGGTGAATATGTTTTAACTCAACTTCAATTTTTCATATAATTCAATTCTTCTTTCTCTATATATAAGGCATTCGCGTGAATAATTGAGTACGTTTTATCTACAACTCCTTCAATTCTTCTTTCTCCTTCCATACTTTCGCGTGAAGTTGGTGGTGTGTGCATTCTCTTGATTAATTTTTTTTTAATTTTGATATGTATTTTGCTAAATGATGGATAAGAATTTTATATTTAGTCATTTTTACATGGGGGGAGCTCGAATTTCTGTAGAACAAATCAAGAAAAGAACCTCTTTTTTTTTGTTTATATATATAATAAGGTTCGGATATTGATATAATTCATCCAATTCAATTCTTCTTTGTAGTACAATACTTTAGTCGATTTCGCTTCATTTATCATATTTCTCGTTTAGTTTAGTTTGAATTTAGGTTTATGAAATTTAAAAAAAAGAGTCTTTATGTCACGTTACAGAGGGCCTCGTTAGCAAAAGGCCTATAGTCGAAAGCGAACTTAGAAACCAAGCGCGCTTGGGTAAAAAATCTCAATATCGTATTCTATTAATCCTTATCTTCAGATTGTTATGTTCTTTATGTCCTAAAATAAATAAAAAATGGAATATTTATTTGAAATTGACTATCCATCATTTAGCAAAATACATATCAAAAAAAAAATTAATCAAGAAAATGTACCTTAGTCAGAAGAAAACTTAAGCTTCAAGTTAAGATAAAACGTATACAATATTTGCAAGGCCACACACACCACCAACTTTATGCAAAAGTGTGGAAGGAGAAAGAAGAATTGAAGGAGTTGCAGATAAAATGTATTCAATTCTTCACGTGAATGTCTTATATATAGAGAAAGAAGAATTGAATTATACGAAGGATTAAAGTTGAGATAAAACGTATTCACCTACTTCACGCGAATGCCTTATATAGAGAAAAAGAAGAATTTGAAAAGTGAGGAGAAGGCTTCTGATGAGTGGGCATGCCGAATGCCTTATATAAACAAAATTCATACTATACACTCACATGCCAAAACAAAGTACTCACGCGTGAGAGACAATGAATGACTAATCTATTTTGATGGGAATATTTAGAGAAGGAATGAGCACTTTGCGTGTGGCTGGAAAAGGTAGAAGTGTAGTCTAGTCAAAAATAAAAAAGCTAAAAACTCATGGAATTCACGTGGAGTGTAAGACAAATGTGTATAGTGGGTCCTACTGAAGTTGTTCAGACCAAGAACAACTTTCATTTTGTGATGTGGGTCCCACTGAAGTTGTTCAAACCGAGAATTATTTTCATTTTGTGATGTGTGTCCCATTAAAGTTGTTTAGACCAAGAACTTCCATTATTTTGTGATGTGGGTCCCATTGAACTTGTTCTTGGTTTGAACGACTTCTGTACAAATTTAAACCCATTCATCGTTTGAACAATTTCAGGTGTAGTATCTAGGGGTGTTCAAGAAGGATCCGTCCCGGTCGGCCCGTTCCGGTCCCGGTCTTATTGGGACGGGACGGATCCTTGCTGAAATTTTTTGGGACGAGACAAACAGGGACGGGACAAAAAATGGACCGGGACGGGACGGGACACGGGACGGGGTCGTCCCGTCCCGGTCCTTTTTTTATTTTTTTATTTTTTTATCTCATTTATATAATATTATTTTTTTCATATTTTTTTTAAGATTTGAGACTATTGTATGGAACTATAGATATATTTATTTAGAGTTTTTATATTTGTTAATGATTTGAGATTATTGATGATTAGAATTTTTAGCAAGTTTTTATTGTGTTAAAAGCTTTTATTTAGAGTTTTTAATGATTATTATATGTAATATTTTGAGTTTTTGTTTAAGAGTGCCCAAACAAATAAAAAAGAAAATAAAAAAATATTTTTATAAGGTTTAAGCCAAAAAAAGATAATTAAAAAAATCAGATTTTATTTAAAAAAATTAAAAAAAATACAAAAAAAAATAAAATAAAAAATAAAAAAAGAGGTTCGGGACGTCCCGGTCCCGTCCCGGATCCATCCCGTCCCGACCGGGACCGGGACAACCCCGGGACGGACCAGGACACGAGACAGAAAATTTGTCCCGTTACTGTTCATCGGGACGGAACCGGAACGAGCCTGTCCCGATCCCGATCTGTCCCGTGAATTGCCCTAGTAGTATCTGAGTAAATATTTTTTATCTTATAGCATCCGAGTAATTTTTTTTACTGTTTGTCATATCTGGATAAAAAAGCCATTGTTATATACATACATATATATTGTTAAATCAATAGGCAATGGTGGAAAATGAATTTGAGAGGCATAGATTATTGGCTTGGAAGTACAAGATATGTAATAATGGCAGGGTTGGTTGGGCATGCGAGAGAAAAGAGGATTCTCTCGTTGCTTTTTGGGGTTGCAATGAAGGCCCAAGCCTGGAGAAAAAGATAATTCTCTTTTTAACGCTGTTGGCCCAAACCGCATAATGAGATTCTTTTTAATCTGCTTCATCGTCTTCATTTTTCTCCAATATCTAACGTTTTTTTTTTTTTTTGCTACAATCCAACATATAACCTTTTGATCAGCCGTTCTGGTGTTACTTTTCTTTTTCTTTTTCTTTTTTTCTTCCCGTTAAACTGGTGTAATGTTATTTATTTATTATTTTAGGTACACTAATGTTATTTATTTAGATTTTATTCTTGGTTACTACTTAGTGGCGTCTCGGCCCATCATGAGGCCCACTAAGAAAAGTAACATAGAGAAGTGTCTGTCATAGTTGGCCCAATAAGAGGAGCACTTGCTACTAATTTAATTTTCATGCCCTCACCTCTGACCCAAATGATGGTACATTTATGTTTAATGCATATCTTCATTATCGTATCTAATAATTTTCTAATTATATATATTTACAAAATATTATTTTCTCCCAGAAATTTTTCGATGGGGCCACCTTTGACTAAGTCTGACGTAATTGAAGAATATGGTTCGACCAATAAAGTAAAGAAAATGGGTGGACAACGAAATTTGTTAGGATTGGTTGAAATTGGAGATCTAGTGTGAACCAACCACTACAAGAACTCTGGACCAATTTCTTTTCATTTTTTTGGGAAAAAAAGTATGATAGGTGTGATAACTAAAGCGAATAATGAGGATTTTACTTGAAGTAGAAGTAACATTATATTAGGCTTCCTTTTTTGGTAGTGGGGTTTTTTTGATCTTGAGAGAGTTGTATGGTTGAATAAACGGGACGTCCCCGTCATTGTTCCACACATGATATACTACTTTCCATCTTAAATATAAAATCTATTTTTTTAATATAAAAATATAAAACCTAATTTGTAGTGTATTACAAATTATTAGATTCTATATTTTAATTCAGAGGTAGCATCGTTTTTTCTCCTGGTTAAAAAAAAAAAAAACTAACATCAAGTAATAATGCGGTTTGCTGTGACTTCTTACTATCTTCCGACTGTTAGTGAGATTTTCCTTCTGTTCGATATAGAATGACTTAAAACTAATTTTGGTTGATTAATCTGATTAGTTTATCGATGGTTGGCAAGATTGATGGACCTAATGATAATTTGTACTTAGTATGTATCTCACCGGCGGTTTTTAAAAAGCCTAGCGAATTGATTTGGGTTGCGAGTGTAATTTATTATTGGAGGTTATGATATTTTTCTAAGAAGAATTTCCTTTAAATCCCTTTGTTTCATTAATCTCAACAAATCTCTCTTTTTTTCTTTTTTTTTGCCAACAACATTTTAGCTATCCACAATAACAGACAAGACACTAACAAGTAACAACTTCTTCCCCTAGTTGAGGTGAATAATATACACTTTTTTATTATCTCTGATTCTAATTATAAGAGCTAGTTGACTAATTTGAGGAGATTAAAGAAAGAAGTTAAGTTAGTTATTTGTAATAAATACGTGTTGTCTTTTCTAAAATATCTTTGTTAATTAAGTGTATTGGCTAGAATTATCATTGTTAGAAGAACTATCTCAGAAAAAAATATATAAATATGAGAAACAAAATGGATTTGGGTCTTATATTTAGAACTAAAATAAAAATTAAATAAGGTCTTATATTAAGGATCAGATATTCACTGTAATATTTTAGATATCTACAGTTGCAGATAGGGCATTAACGATAACAACTTCTTTCCCTGGTTGAAGTGAATAACAAGAATTCTTTAGATATTTCAGATTTGTTGAATTTAGTGGACCGAAGTGGGATTTGACTATTTTCAAATGGAATTGAATGCAATATTCCCATTTTCTATCTGTATAAAATGGTAATATTTAAAAATTATGAATGTTATCCTAATAACCTTGTAACTTAGCGGTATGAAAGTTTGCCAATAAGTGAGAGGTTGCGAATTCAATTCTACTTATAATCTTATATTTTACTCATCTAATAGGGAAGAAAAAGGAGGTTGTGAATGACAGCCATCTAAATACTTGTATTTAAAAATATAATCACCCCATTGTTAAATTTAAAAAGAATAAAATGGTCCCTCAATAAAATCACATACAGACGCAGAAAAGATCCACTTTGTTAAATTTTTTGGCCAAAGAAAAAAGCAAAGAACTGAGCATGCACTTGATTAATGGAAAATGTCAACACCATGTCCTTAAAGTGTCTGTAAGGCCTTTTAATTCGCGGGATCACAACTTCAAACTTGAACCTCTGATGCAGGTTCTGTGATTCTTATCCTCTACGAATATATATTATAAAGTTCAATATTCATGTCACCTCTAGTGTCTTGTTATTTAATATCACTTCCGATTCTTAATATAAGAGTTAATTTGGTTTTCAATTTAGTCTTAAATAAACAAAACTGCAATTTATTTTTTTTCTCAAATTTATCTATTTTTTAAAAACAGTCCTTATAGTAGTGCATATGTTAAAGGTTCTATCAAATAGTAGTTCTAATTCGTACATATGATTAGTAATGATATTTTAATAAAGATAAAACCTATTTATTACAAAGAACTTACTTAACTAATTTTTTTAATCTACTTAAATGAATTAACTAGTTCTTATATTAAGAACTAAAAGTAGTATTTATAAGCATAGCCCGCATTAACTTTTTTTTTTTTAAATAAATGAATAAATATTTTTTGGTAATAAGGAAATAGATAAGATTTAGTTTTGTTGTATTTGGTACAACAGTAATTAGGAGTACAACATATATATGACAGCACAAAAGGTTCTCACATGAGGGAAGAGGGTACTGACGTTGTACCGCCAATCAAACCAATCCACCAAATCCTTCTCATCATTCTTCTAACTACTTCCTCTTATTTATTTATGCAACTTATTTTTATTTCCTATACATATATATATATGCCACCTAACGAAAAATATATTACTATGATAAATATATATATATGTATATATATTTGATCACTACTTTTATAAAATTTTCTTTTATTTAAGACTTTTATTTGTCTTATGGTAGCACTGATGAACGCGGTGACAAATCATCAACTTCAATATCTGATCAATATATTGTATGAAATTTAATTATCAACATATTATACTCATATGTATCATTTATGTATGGCAAAACGTCGGGAAAATCACTGTATGATCATAAGAGGAAAAAAAAATATTTTATAATACGTGAATGATAAATTTCAGTACAGAAAATATTAACAAGATTCGTATTCTTCACTTGTCATTAAAATTTTTAGTAATTATAACTTTTTTGGTTTTGGGATCTAGTAATTTTTCCAAAAAATATGTGGCTTTCAATGAAATAAATATTTTTAAAAAAATTAAGAAAACATTATTTCTCTTCAACCTGAAAATGATTTTTATTCAACTTTATTTAATGAAATGTATTAGAATTTGAATTGCAGAACATTATTATGACAATTGCTAAACTTTTTAAAGAAGTATCGTTTTCTTAAAAAGAAGGCAAAAAAGAAAAAGAAAAAGAAAAGAAAAGGGGACAGCAAGTTCGTCACGACAAGAACTTACCAAGTATAAGCATATTTCAATTGAGAACATCATCAGTGTTGGCGATTCACAATGATTTTTTTTTTTAAAATCATAAAATTTTTGTTTAATTTTTGTTTGTCTGAAGAAATTGTAATAACAAAATGATTTGTTATCCAATATTTTCAAATTAAATTTGAGTATTATTAGACTTCATAAGTAGTCGCTAGTTCATTCATAGTGATTGTTTGCTCGCAGCAATATGAACAGTTATTCGTTTAAGTTTTTTCCCAGACTCATTTGTTTTGTTTGATTGGTCAGCTTTTCAATTTATTATGAAATTAAATTTACTGTGGATCTTTTATAAATTGTAATTATTAATTCAAAATTTTAAGAATATACTCTTTGATTCTTAATAGAGAACCTAATTGTTAAATTAATTTTGGTCATAAATATAATACTTATTTATCATATTTATCATTTTTTCCTAAATTATCTCTATGGATATTTTCTTAATCATAATCAAGTAAGTGAACGAGTAAGGATATTATGAAAAATAATTATGGTGTTTTAGAAAAAACATATCATATTTCTTATAATTAACTAACTTACCTAATTTCCTTAATCTAATCAAATTAGTTAAATAGGTGTTATATTAAGGATTGAAAGAGTATATAGTGAGTCACACATTATTTATGAATTATAAATAAATAATATAAATGATTTTAAACTCCCATTCCAATTATAAATAGATATGATATACTCTTCAAGTCCTTAATAGTAGTATAAGACTTACTTTACAATGTAATTTGCACTACAAAATAAGTTTTATATTAAGAATCAGGAGGAGTATTATTTTTTTATTTAGATTCAGAGGCACTAATATGATGAGGTTACAAGTAAACATGAGAGTTTTCATATTATTAAATTATAAGACACTAAATAAATATACAATACTATAATTATAATAAAAAATATGATGGAAAGATATATTATACACATATTTTTTGAAAACTTTTGTATTACTTTTCTTTCAATAATAAAATATTGTGTGGTGGACTTCCCCTTTTGCTTATGTTTGCCTATTATATATCTTGTAGTATTAGAGTGTGAGTTATGTAATTCCAAGCTCTTCTCTCTCATTCTGGCGTTCATTTTTTTGCTATTTTTATTTTGGTTTTTCTTTGTGCTCCAATATCTTTATAAGAATTTATCATGATATAATTTTACTTAATTTTTAATATGCTGTCTTTTTGTATTAAAAGACATGCAAACAAACTAAAATATAGCCTTGAATATGACATTCTCTCATTGGATTGGGAAAATTCTCCAAAATCAAACAACAAAGCACGAAGAAAACTAAAATACTAGATTGGCTTAAAACAAATTCTAGTTTTGTGTTTTTTTAACAATTTTTCTTTCTATTCTCTCTTCTTAATACGCAATTATATTTGATCTTAGATAGAAAGCTTTAATTCACTTTAGTTATCATTTTTCTAATCTAATTGATCTAATTTATAAATTTATATACATATATAGACAAGAAAATTTGGGGATAAATGCCTAATTAACAGCTTAGTTGGTAAATAATACCTAAGAATTTTGTGCAACTCAATTTTTATGATATACAACTTAACTTTTTTTTATGTGCAGTCCATCTTTTCTAGTGTGAAATCATTTTTCTCTATACCATATAACCTCAACTTCTCTTTATGCAAATCATTTTTTCTTTATGCAACTTAACTTTTTTGGTATACAACTTATCTTCTTTTGTGCAATCCATTATCCCATGGATTATTTGCCAATTAAATTTTTAATAAAAAATTTATTCTCAAATTTTTCACATATATAATTTGGTGTAATACAATAATATTTTAAAAAAGATCATGTCACATTTGTTTTAATTAACTAATTTATTTAATATTTTTAATATATTTAAATTAATTAAGGGATTTTTGTATTAAAAAACGGAGGTAGTAACAACAAAAATTGCAAACCGCCATGCAAGTTGTTGTAAAGACCAAAATAGATACCCATTCCATTAAAAATGTGAGACACGTAAGAATTACATTACAGGAGTGTCTGTAATTAGAGTAAGACTTTACGAAAATGTCACAATTATTCGAATGCCATAAAGTGCGAATCTCAAGTGGCCATTGCTGGTCACCCAACACAAGCCGGCCAACCTCCACCTGTCCACCAAGTATCTTTTAAAAAACTATTAATTTTTATAATTATGGAGACGTTCTTCCAAACTTTCTTCCTTCGCACCATCATGGGTCTGTGTCTATATAAGATTCTTTCGCGCTTCATCATCTTCACAAACAACGCATAGAATTCATCTTCTATTCATTCGTTCTCGATTGCTTCTCCAGCTTCTTCCACACCCATCACCATGGCTCAGGTCCTTCATCCTACCCTTTATTTTCCTTCCTTTATTTTTCTTCTAGTTCATGCTCTCGCCGCCTGGTTTTGTTCATCACTTTTCTTGGGCGTGATCATGATAATTCAATTTTGGGTCCTTCTATTTCTTCATGTCTTTGTTTCTAATCTATAATTCTATTCCATGTACGAGTTTCTCTTATTGTTCTGAATGTTTTTGCTGAATTGGGGTGTGCTTCTGAGCTGATTTATCAGGAATCAGGATTCCTTGAACTGGAGTTTGATACCATTTTGGGAATGAAATTTGAATTAGGGGTTGTGGGAAATTCATGGGTCGTGTTTTAGGTTTTGAAATAGCTTAGAAGGATCAAGGTATCCTGATATGGGTGTTTTTACAAAGTTGTTGAACAGGGCAGTTTTCAGCCGTGGCTTGGGGGATTAAAGTGCTTTAACTGATGGGTTATGCTTTCAGTTCTCCTGAACCACTGGGAGCTCTTTGAATGGCTTAGAATATTTTTTATGATCTCTAAAGTTAATCACAATGCACTAGTATCATTAGCTCGATTTTAGTTAAAAGTTTTTGGGCTTGATTTCATCTTTTAGATATTCCTTTTGAATATGAACCCATAATCCTGGTTCTCGTGGTTTATGTGGACCTCTCAATTCTTATTCTTATCCGTACATCACATATATGACCATTAAAGTGTGAAGCAACAAAGGGTTATTGTGTTATGCTTTACGATCGCACTACTTCTATTTTTGCCTTTGTTTCCTCTTCTTAAAATGATTTCAATGTTTTCGAGTTTTAAAGTAATTTTGAATGTTTTTGTTTTGTGTTTGCGTTGGTTAGGGGGTAGTGTTCTCCCCTTTTCATTATATATTGACCTAAAATTTTCGCTGTGTGGGTGTAGACTGTTGTCCTCAAAGTTGGCATGTCATGTCAAGGATGTGCTGGTGCAGTGAGAAGAGTTTTAGACAAAATGGAAGGTATACTTTGCTTCCACCATGAACTCTTTTCTGCTTCTTCTTCTTTAAATTAACTTTCCACTTTTCCAGTGTAAATTATTTCTTTCTTCTATTTGATTCCCATCTCAAGTGGATTTATGACTATCATGCATACCGTGCTCTAGACACTTGAGTTTCTGCAATTTCTATCGTTCAACTAGTTATCATTTATCTTCGCCAACAATTTTTGGTTTCAAGTGGCTGTTGTGTGTTTCCTTAATTCTGAAACTTCCTGTAGTTTCTATCCTTTCCTCTTTCCCCCTGTTCTCTCTATTCTATTGCTCAATTTGACATCTTGCTTTACCTCACTTGAGGAATTATGACATGTTACCAGAAATTTCAAGGTTTAGCATCCCAACTTCTTGCCAATTTAATGTTCTCTTGAACTTGTTTTGCTTTATTTGTTGCTCCACCCGTAGCCCGGAAGATATGCTTTTTTCTTACTCATTACTTGATCTATTACAACAGATTTTTATCTAACCAGTTCATTCTTATTGGCTCAATCATTTTGGTTCTCTTGGTAGAAGAGTGTGATAGAAGCGAATTTGCAGAGCTGACCTAATTTGGAATAAATGGCTCTATTGAGACTAGCTATTCCTTTTCATATGTCCCATTAATATTATAATGTTGTTATCTGCAGGTGTAGAATCTTATGACATTGATATGAAGGAACAGAAGGTGACAGTGAAAGGAAATGTGCAGCCAGAGGCAGTTATGCAGACTGTATCCAAAACCGGGAAGAAGACCGCCTTCTGGGAAGCCGAAGCACCGGTCCAGCCAGAAACCAAGCCAGCTGAAACTGCAGCACCGGCTGAGCCTGAAGCCAAGCCTGCTGCTGAAACTGCAGCACCAGCTGAAGCCAAGCCTGCTGCTGAAAATGAAGCGCCAGCTGAGCCCGAAAACAAGCCTTCTGAAACTGCAGTATCATCTGAGAATGAGAATAATAAGTCTTCTGAGACTGTTGTTGTTGCCTAAGAGAAAAACCAGTTGGTTTGGTTGGTTCAATTCCCATGTGGGAAGTAGTTGGCCTGTTGAATCAAATCAATACTTGTGGGAACTTAACAATTATTAATAACTGTATATCATGCCATTTGAAGAGTTTTTAATTTTATAGTGTGTTCTTATACTTTAATCTTAAGCTGTAATAACTTCTTGATTTCTATAATATTATGCGACTGCAGCAGCATAGTTTGCGTTTTTTAGACTCAACTTTTTCTGTCCTTAAATATTGCTTCCCTAGTTCCCTTTCTCTCCAAATTGTGTCCTTCTTAACTGTGGTTTTCCATTAGGAGATCATTTTATTATTTCTTAAAAATGAAAATGTGTTTTTATGGTGGAAGCCACATTGGCAACAACAGGTATTATTAAAGCATTAAATGGCAACGAGTTCACATGAAAAGAAAAAGGAAGAAAGAAAGAATAGGAACTCTCCAATAAATTATGGACTTACAGATTTGTTAAAAACAAAATATCTGAGATAGTATGAAAATTTAATTTGAGAAGTTGCTTTGAATGGAAATTCTGAAGGGAAATCCAACGTAATACGACAAATTAAAGTAATATTTATTTATTATCAACTAAGCCAACTAACACCCTTACTAAGCCAACTTACATGTAAATATAGGTATGAGTATCATACTATTAATAAGAGACATTGATTTCTCACTTCTTAAGCATTTTTTGACAGCATTAATATTCACCCATGTTACTTGATGATGCCTTAAATACAAAAAGAACTAAACCAACCATTCGTAGTTCTTAAATCTTATATTCCCCCATTAAATTTATAAGAAAAAAAAATAAAAAAATAAAAAAATTTACTACTCAATTTAGAGAATGCACGTCTATTTACAAAAATTTGTATATTATATCATCTCTTATATCAAATAACAAAATACTACCTTCCGTCCTAATTATAAAAGCTAATTGACTAATTTGAGGAGATTAAAAAAATAAGTTAAATTAGTTATTTGTAATAAATATGTATTGTCTTTCTTAAAATATTCTTGCTAATCGAGTGTATTGGCTAGAACTACTATTATTAGAAGGATTACCTTGGGAAAAATGTATAAATATGAGAGATAAAATGGATTGGGGTCTTATATTTAGAATCAAAATAAAAGTCAAACGAAATCTTATATTAAAGACTGGATGTAGTATTTTAGCACCTTATACTGTTGTTATAATATATATTTTGTGTATATCTAATGTTAACTATAACCATTAGAGAAGAAAAACTGCCAAAAAAAAGTGCAAGAAATGCGTGTCCATTAGGAAATTATAAAATAAATGTATACAATAAAAGTAAAAAAAAAAATAATATCACATACTTATTTATATCTTAACTTTTAAATTGTAAAATATTTATTAATTTTTTAAAATCATAGTTTTTTTTTTTGTCTTTCTATTAATTTAGTCGTCATTGAATTGTTCCAACGAATGATCCAATATTGAATCCAGAAGTAGCTAATGAAAATATTAAAAACAACGTATGGAGGTTGGGTTGCGAGTAGTGAATGGGAGAATCACATCGAAGAGGTCGCTGATACGTTACCAGGCTGCCTTCCCCATGCTATTGTCCTTACGTGACATTCTCCACACTCGTACCGGCCCTTCGGAAATTTCGTCACCAATCCCAAACCAACATTCCTAGTGCTAACAACATTTGGATTCCATTGTTCTTTTCTGGAATCAAACATGAAAAAGGGCTAATCTTGGTGTGCATTTTCCATGTTGTTCCTTTGGGGATTTCTCACGTAGCCCAGGTATGTTTGTTTGATCCCATTCGGCCTATTTCTTTCTCTTGGGTTATCCACACACTACCTTGCGATTGAATTTATCTCCAGTTTTGGTTAGTTAGTTTGTTCCTGTCAATTTCTCTTTTGGGATGTCTTGTTCCGGTAAATCTGCCTTTTTTCTTTTTTAATTTCTTCCACGTGGATCTTTTTATGGTGTTCGGTTCTGGATATAAATTTATGTGTGGGCAGTTCTTTTGGCCTTTTTCTTATCCCCTACTTTCACTGATAAACTTGGTCCCTGCTGAATTATTATACACTGTGCAGAAACTAAAGATAACCTTTATAGTTCTAGAGCTAATTATTAGTTTACTGTTATCATCTTAATACTACTTTTGTGTGCGGAAAAGGTTGCTTTTGTTTTTTGGCCGTGCTTAAGAAGAGTGTTTGCAGATTCCTAGAATATCAAAGTGCAAATGGAGAGGCGAAAAAGGAGAACTGCGACAGAGAATGGTGATGCTGGACAGGGAGAGGACTTGGTTCTAGCGACTTTGATCGGAAATGGAGAAGATCTTGGTCCTCTTGTCAGGCACGCCTTTGAAATGGGGCGTCCTGAGGGTCTTCTTCACCAATTGAAACATGTAGTGAAGAAGAAGGAGGCTGAAATAGAGGAGATGTGTAAGACACACTATGAGGACTTCATTATTGCAGTGGATGAGCTCAGAGGCGTGTTGGTTGATGCTGAAGAACTCAAGAGTGAGCTTCAGAGTGATAATTTCAAGTTACAGCAGGTTGGAAGTAGCATTCTTGTGAACCTTGAGGACCTTTTTGAATCTTATTCCGTCAAGCAGAATGTGATTGAAGCTATAAAGATGTCAAAGTATTGTATTCAGGTGTTGGAACTTTGCGTCAAGTGTAACAATCACATATCTAATGGCCAGTTTTATCCTGCACTGAAGACTGTGGATTTGCTTGAGAAGAATTATCTGCAGAATATCCCAGCAAAGGCTCTGAAGAAAGTGGTAGAACTGAGGATTCCTGTGATAAAATCTCACGTTGAGAAGAAAGTATGTAGCCAAGTCAATGAATGGTTGGTACATTTAAGGAGTTCTGCTAAAACTATTGGACAAACAGTGATCAGTCATGCTGCATCGGTTCGCCAAAAGGATGAAGAAATGCTGGAAAGACAAAGGAAGGCTGAGGAGAACTCTGGGTCAGAGGATCAAATTTATAGCTTGGAGGTTGAGGAAGCTGATGAGGATTCTGTTGTCAAGTTTGATCTCACGCCTCTTTATCGTGCTTGCCATATACACGATTGTCTAGGCCTTAGAGAGCAGTTTCGTGAATACTACTATAAGAATAGGTTGTTGCAATTGAATTCAGACCTGGAAATATCTTCAGCACAATCTTTTGTTGATTCACACCAGGCATATTTGGCTCAAATTGTAGGATACTTCATGGTAGAGGACAGAGTCCTAAGAACTGCAGGTGGACTATTAGTCCCAGATCAGGTTGAAACAATGTGGGAGACTGCTTCAGCGAAAATCACATCGGTTTTAGAGAAACAGTTCTCAATTATGCGTTCTGCTACACATCTTCTCTTGGTGAAGGATTATGTGACACTCCTGGTATCCACTCTGAGACAGTATGGATATGAAGTTGGTCCTCTTCTTGAGGTTCTTGATAGCAGCTGTGAGAAATATCATGGGATTCTTTTGGGAGAATGTCGAAAGCAAATTCTTGATCTCCTTGCCAACGACTCATATGATCAAATGGTTATAAAGAAAGTAAGTGACTATGAGAACAATGTTCTATCATTTAATCTTCAAACCACAGATATCATGCCGGCTTTTCCCTATGTTGCTCCTTTCTCCTCCATGGTACCTGATACTTGTCGAATAGTGAGATCCTACATTAAAGGCTCTGTTGATTACTTGTCTTATGGTATAAATGCCAGCTTATTTGATGCTGCTAGGAAATATTTGGACAGGTTCTTGATTGATGTATTGAATGAAATATTGCTTGATACTATTAACAGTGGCAATATCAGTGTGTCTCAAGCAATGCAGATAGCTGCAAACATAGCTGCTCTTGAAAGAGCTTGTGATTTCTTCCTTAGACACGTGGCATATCTATGTGGAATCCCAGTTCGCAGTTTGAAACCTCAGATTGCTTTAACTGCAAAAGTGGTGCTCAAGACTTCAAGGGATGCAGCTTATCTTGCTCTATTGAGTTTGGTCATTTCAAAGATAGATGAATATATGGCTCTGATGGAGAAAATAAATTGGACTTCAGAAGAAATAAAGCAGAATGGTAATGACTATGTGAATGAAGTGATATATTATCTTGACTCTCTTATGTCTACAGCACAACAGATGCTACCATTGGATGCTATGTACAAAGTTGGGAGTGAAGCACTTGAGCATATTTCTAACTCTATGGTGGCTGCTTTCCTCAGTGATAGTGTCAAGAGATTTAATGAAACTGCTGTAATAAGCATCAACAATGATGTTAAAATGTTAGAGGCTTTTGCTGATGAGAGGTTTCATGCTTCTGGGTTGAGTGAGATTTACAAAGATGGGAGTTTCAAGGGATGTTTGGTAGAAGCAAGACAACTGTTGAATCTTTTGTTGAGTAGCCAGCCTGAGAACTTCATGAATCCTGTGATAAGAGAGAGAAACTACTATGCCTTGGATCACAAGAGAGTCTCTCTGATTTGTGACAAGTTTAGGGATTCTCCTGATGGGATATTCGGAAGCCTTTCGAATAAAAACACGAAAACAAGCGCGAGAAAGAGATCCATGGACACACTCAAGAAGAGACTGAAGGATTACAATTGATTGTATACTAGACTCGGTGAACAATTCTTTTATTTAAAAGTAGAACACAATGCTTGTAGTGTACTACTTCCCTCCTAGATTTTATACTGATTAATATTACTTTGTTTTGCACAATAAGTGCCTGGATTAAGACACTGTGCTCTGTGCTGGAATATGCTGAGTGATCGCCACTATAATTGACCTCTAAATCTAGTGATCTAGGGAGGTGTTTGGATGGAAACCAAACTATGATTTTAAAAGTGTTTTTACAGTTTACGAAGTAAATATGTAGAGGAGGTTACCTCGTTTTGCAAAAAAGTGCTTTTTAAAAGTGCTTTTGAGAGTTACCAAACATCCCTTAAAATTAAGTTTGTTTTTGGACGTCAGGTTTTTCATCTCATTTCTAATAGTTTCTCTCAATAATTTAATTTGCACTAGAACAATTTCGTTATTCACTGGCTACATTCATAGATAAGTGTGGCATCACATCATTAATTCAGAGACCACATCTCATTTTGTGAGCATGTTTTATTCATGATATCTCTTGAAATTAAAATTCTCCCCATTGCCATATGAAGCATGATGCTACTTAGAGTCTCAAGAACATTATCCCTTGGATGAAACCTGTTAAATCAAAATTTCACTTCGTCTCGATTATTTATAAATGCTTCAACATGCGTGTTTATCTTCTGATAAAATTATATACTCATCATTAATATAAAATATAAAATCTATAAGAAATGGAACTAGCCATAAGCCATCAACCGTATGATTTATTCCAGTAATTATGCAATGTACAGGAAATCGTGTCAGGCTCCATGTTATATTATGATTACATTGTAAATGGCAGTGAATTGAGTTAGGAAGCTTCTGGTCCTCCTAAAGCTATTAGCAAATGGCACCTATTTTTGGTCCACTAGAAAGTTTTCATTTTAAAGAAAAACAATTTTAGGTTTGGGCGGATCGAAAATGGAAATAGTTGGGAAACAACTTTGTACAATGATCAATTTGATCTTTCTTTCTTCCTCTCTCTTTTTCTCCAACCACTTCTCGAAATTGGAATCCTATGCTTCTTTTGATTTTGAATTGCATGTATAGCTCTAAGGATTCTTCTTTTCCCTTTTAGGCTCATTGAATTATATAAATTGCTTAAGTAAAAAAAATCAAATTACTTTACTTATCTTATGAAAACTCCTCAAGTTCCAAAAATATGTGTTGCTTTCACCATTTCTCCTCCTATTGGGTTTGAACTATCAAAGCGATTTTTTAAAAATCTCTTTTAAAATGAAACCTTGTATATTAAATATAGGCAATTTTGGTTTTAAAATTTTTTTTTGTTACAATAAAAATTTAGGTGAATTGGATTCCGAAGACTTACTAAAACCGGTTATGCCTCCAAGCTTAAAGAGATGCTTATAAATCACTTACTAACAAATTTCTTACATTAACAACAAAATTTGAATTCACAGCTTTATGGGTTATAAACCAGCGTCTTGCCAACTGTTTAAACTTTTAATATCGTGTAAGAACTTATTACCTCTATGCCAAAGGAACGTCAAAACGTAGCTTCCATTGATCTAGGAGGCCAGACATTACGTGAGTGAAATTGAACAGTATCCCTGTAACCCACAACAGAACCCAATTAAGCCCAAAATATGAGGATGCAGCTTTTATGAAGTGGCCCCCATTGTGGACCCCTCACGCTTTGTGGGGTCCTTCACCGTGAGGCTGCTGCAGCAACAATGGGCTTCGTAGGGAACTCAAAGCCGAGGTTAGCTCCTGCTCAAGCCTTTTGACGGGTGTGATCCCGTTGCAACATCTCGTATTAAATGAGATTTTGAGAGAGTAAAAAAATATAAAAAAATCACACTTAAGCATTAAAATTAATAAATAAGCACTAATTCTGCAAGTAACTTATATAATGAAGCGAAAAATTCTTTTAGAAATAATTTATATTGTGGATTGAAAGGAGTAGCTTTTTCCAATTCAAAAAATTTTCCAGAAAAATTCTGCCTACTTTCATGTTCTCCGTCTGACGTGATCTCCTCAAATTTTGTTTTTCCCGTAGCTTTTCTGCCTATCACAAACTAAGGTAACACCGGTGATAATTTGGCCAATCCTGAACAACTTAACAAAGTGTGATCAAGAAATGAAAACGTGGTCGGAGTCCATTCTTGGTGAAAAGCTAGATTAGTAGGTTGAACCAAACGATAAGGGGTGGCAAACATGCTTGCTATCAGCTTCTTCAGTAACAACAAAATATGTGGAGGAACTGTCTTAAAAGATCAAATCATTCAGAGCTAAACTGTAATAACATATTCATGTTTGTTCCCCCAATGAATAGAACTTGATAACAAACATCTAAAAGATACACTTTTTTGTCCCCAGGTAAAGAGATAAGCGTAATTTTCCACTATACTCTGTCCAACTCAGTACTGTGTTTGTCCAGCTGATCTTTTAACTCGTTTCTCCACCCCTGAACTAGATTCTCTTGCTTTCTAATCAGCTCCGTTTTTCTCTGAAGTTCCTCTTCCATCACAGCAATCTCCTGCTTTAGACAAGATATCACAAAACTTTCAAGTTTGGATGCCAATGTATAAGGATCTCAATAACTTGCTGAAGTACGAGCACTTTGCACAATGCCTATTTCTGTGTACTAGATACCTTTCTAAGCATTTCAGCTTTTGACGGTTGACTCTCACGCAGCAGGCTGATAAAATAAAGTTGAAGCTTCTTGGCAGCCTCCATAAAATCTCTGGCATGCCTCTCTACGTCAACTGCAAACAATGTCCAAAGGAAAAAGAATCAAATAGGTTAGATGGCGAGCACACTATGCTAGGATGCATTATGAGCAAAGCACGTTTTGATGAATGTAAAGAGAGGTAAATGAAGGCCACAAAGAAGACCCAAAGCAGGGCATTTAGATGAATGATATATCTAAATAGTTGTTTGTCAATAAATCACAATCATTATGCAATCTCTGTAGCCGACTACATCCTGTGAAATAAGACTTGTTGTTGTATATAGGACCCTACAAGATATCTGACACAAGAAACAAGGGCCCCGGCAAACCATTCAGTGTTTAAAAAAAAAAAAAATTACATCCTGCCCTTGTGTGGGTATTCACTGCACAGGGAACATTTCATATGGTGGTTGCTTTTGAAACTCCCCTGATGCAGTATTTGCAACAAGACCACTACTTGTGACTACGTTGCCTTTAGTGAAGCTAAGAGTACAGACTCATAAACTCTCTCTCAGCCAAAGCATATATAAGAAAGTATTTAAATGAAAACGTGGCCCATTAACAATCCTCACAATTTCTCGACTTAACTAGCATTAGCTTAACAGGGTCAACTTAATTAGTATAATTAGAAGAGAGTCAATTTAATTACTTCACAAACAAATTGAAATGGTTATTTCTGTATGGTACATGTGACAACTTAGCCATTGCTAGCCTGCTAGCAACCCAATTTATTATTGAAAACGATGTGAAAGAAAACATCCGATGAATTAGAATACCAAGGGAATTATTTAAACTTTGAAAGTCATTAGCCTAACTTCCTACTTGAGACATCAGAATGAAGAATTTCACATAGTTGGGCTGTTAACACTGAGTGAAAATGGTACAATCCTGATAACAAGCAGAAAATTACTCACTTTGATGTGAAGGGTGGGGAGAGCGGTCTATTGCTTGAAGTTCTCTAGCAGGCAAGCAAGGAAGCAAAGCAGCCTCCAAAGCCATCACGCAAGCAACCATATCATCCCTCGAAGGAGGCGAAGAGGGCAATGGAGGATCAACTGGGTGCTGCAGCTCCACTACTTGTCTATCACCCATATATGCCTGTCAACCTGAATTTTTAACAAAAAACACGAAGAGCCCGATAAATGACAAAGAAAGTTAGTGAAATGCTTCTACAAATTCAATCAAGAACCACCTCCCCAACAACAAAAGCTAATCGAAAGATAAAGGTTTGTGCAACACAAAAATTTCCGGTAGAAAATCTTAAAATGCCAAAAAAAAAGAAGAAGAACTAGATATCAACGGAAGTTGAAGGGAAAGAGAGGAGAGATTTAACTGCGGACGAAATCGTCTTCTTGGTTCGTTCCTAATTCCTACTCTCTGGATCACTCGCTGCGTTTCTTCTCTGCTCCTTCGCAGCCCACTCCTCTGTCTTCTGTATTGCTTATAGAAATTTGCAGATTCGCTTGCATCCGGCGTTTTTCTCTGAAGGGTTTGGCGCTCGTGCTCGTGAAAACGCAACGCAGAAGATCCCGCGTTTTGGCAGAGGATCAGTCTTTTTGCTTGGTAGTACTAAGTAGTAGTTATCTTTTCCTGGGGAAAAAAAAAAGGGGAGAAAGTCAGGCATTTTTATTTTTATTACAAACCTATAAACAGTAAAAGATTTTATATTATAAATCATTTATGTCAAAAACGATTTTAATTTATAAAGACAGCACTCCTGTTAAAAGCAAAAAATTTATTTATGCTAAGAACGGTTTTGTTTTCACTTTAATTTCTTCCTACGTCATATCATTTTATCACTTTTGACAATTATATTTTTAAGCAAAAAAAGTGAGATCATTCATACTGAATGATGTCACTTTTTGACATTTATAGTGAATAGCATGAGAGGTATTAACAAATTTGTTATTTAACTTATATATTAAAAATAAAAAATAGTAATATTTTTTTATCATTTTTGCAAGATCAAGTTAAATTACTAATAGAAAATTTCAGGCAATGTATAATTAACAAAGAACATTTTTTGTACAAAAAAACAATTTTAAGATTAATTTAGTGTTAACACAATTTTTGGTTCCTCATATTTATTCTCATTTTGATTTTGGTTCTTTAAATTTCAAACTATAAGTATTAGTTTTTTAAGGGGTAAAATGATCCAGGCTTTTATTAAATTATTGGGACCAGTGTTTTAGATAGAATGAAACTTGAAGAATCAAAATCTATAGATTGAAACTCGAGGAACTAAAACCAAACTAATGACAAACTCAAGAGGTTAAAAAATATGTTAACCCCTTAATTTATACTAGCTCTAATTCTTAATATAAAACATAGTTAGCTAATTTGAAAAAATTAAAAAGAGTTTAAAAAATTACTTAATTGTAGTACATGTTACATGACATTTTTTTTAAATATTCATGTGTATCATTTGATTATGTATTAATTTATAAGTTGCGTCAAATGGTCAAAGTTGAGGATATTACATTATTTAATTTAATAGGATTGGGACCAAATTATTCTTCCGCCCAGTTACAGTATGGCGCAATTATGCTTTATTATAATTATTACTTTTCATTGCCTTCCCCTATATGTGTGTGTATATATAAAGAATTGCTAAAATCATTTCTGTAAGATTAAATTGAATTACTAGAAAAATTCAGTGCAGTGTATAGTTAACAAAAATTGAATATGCATTTGTAAAGGGATTTGAGTGAGCAGAAGAAAAATAATTTTTGATTCTCATGCCATTAAATTGGGAAAGTGAGGAAAAAAAACTGAAATTATTGCTGGCATGAGTAATTTCACTTTTTTAATTAAAAACATAAAATTGTCACAATGATGAAGTGATATAATAGAAGGAGAGATTAAATTAAAAGTAAAATCATTATTGATAAGAAAGATTTTTTTATAAAATTAAAATTTTTCTAGGTGTGAATAATTTTCAATGTAGTATTTTGATAAATAGTTTTCACCCTATAGTATTTAGGTAAAAAAATTTTTTTACTGTTTATAGGGTTTTGATAAAAATGTGTAGAAAATCATTATGAGGTCAATAAAATAATATGACCACCAAAGACCTTTTAGCTTTTTTTTTAAAAGAAATATTAACATTTTTAATTAGATATTTCATAGTGTTTTTTTAATAATCGATATTTCTTTTTACTAATGCATTTTTCTTAAATAAGATCCAGAACTTAATAATTGCTTTAGTTAGGCTAGCACCCAGCCACGCCCAAATTTAGCTAAATAATGTTAGAAATTTGAGTTAAAAAATAAATAAATAGTATTAGAGACCAAATAATTATATACAAATTATTTTTCTAGCCCAAAAATATCCTTTAAAATCATATACATAAATTAAAAAAATACCAAATATAAATCGTGGCAAAATTTAATGGTATTTTATTGAAATAACTCAAGTTTAGGGGTATCATATGTGGCATTCTTGGAGGGGGGAATTTATGAAAGTAATTTTGTTTGTTGTAATTGTTATTGCCAGCTTAATATTTTTTTTGTCGCTCTTATGACGTCAGAAGAGTTTGAAATCCTGATTACTATTTTCACCCAATTTTATACTCTCATCACTCAGTCTATTGTTCACTTGAATTTTAAAGCTATTATTATATATATGCTATTAACTTTAATTGTCAATATAAGAATTAAATAATTAACTTATAAAAATTAATAGAATTAGTTAAGATAGCTATGTATAAAAAATGTGTATTTATTTTCATAAATTATATTATTTAATTATTTGTAACTGATATAGATAGTTTAAAAAAATTATAAATTTTATAAACAAAATAAACTAAATTTTTATATTTATAATCAAAATAAATTTTTTGATTAACTTTTATTGGAAAAAATGGAGGGGACATTAGGCAATTTCTAGCCTCTCTAATCTCTCCGCTTCCTCTAAAAGTGACATTTCTTTTCTTTGTTTGTTCCCCCCATTTTTGGGGAAGAGAGAAAGATTGTTTCCCATGTTGACCAAAATACCCATGCTTATTTTTGAAAATCCAACTAGATAAACCATATTTTGCATGGCGCGTCCGTGTCGTGTTGCCTCGCAACATCTCACTCCGCTCAATTTCCATATAAACTTTCTCAGCTTTATTTTGTTTCTTTTTCGCTTTTTCTTTTTCGTTTTTGCTATAAATCAAAAGAAACCAAGCATCAGCCATTTATATTATTTCTTTGGATATCCGTTTCTTCTCAGAACTCTTTTTAAATGTGATTTTATAAAACATGTTGTTCGGCTTGGATATTGAATTATTATTGTTTGTCCTATTGCATTTATTTTTATAATTAAATTGATTTTTATGTAATGGAAAAATAAAAGTTCTGTTTTCATACTTTAAATTATCTCATGCTAGAAATATTATGTTTGTGCTAGCTAAATCATCCACTGAAAAGTTTCACAAAAAGTGACAAATAATTAAAATGACACTGTTTTATATTTTCAAATTCTCTTGTTATAAATTTTGGGATGTGATTATTTATGTACAGAAAGATAGTATTCTCTCCCATCTACTTTATCATATCATTTTTCAAAAATTTATTTAATGTAATTTTAAAATAATTATTTTTGTTCAAAATTTTATTATTTATAAAATCCAAAGAAAATTTTGTAAAATTTTTAAATTGATTAGTTTAAAAAAGTAAATATCCTTTACAATTCCATAATAAAATTCTGCTCAACATATTCTCCCACGAAAATATAAAAAAAAAAGTATTACAACGAGGTCTAAAAAAATAATTATTAAGAAATTTTAATAGCAACTTAGGACGAATTCTAAAAATAAAAAAATATTTATATATAAATCCCTGGGCTCTGACGTGCTGCATCCTCCTCAAGGCTAAATCGGTCTTTTCATAACCCCAATTTCGCTCTTACGTGTCCTAAAATATCATCGGCCTCCCTCTCTCCCTCTATGCTTTTTAGCCCTGAAGCGCAAAAAGCTTTTCGCAGCCATCGACCTGTTTGGGAATTTAACCAAATCTTGTCCGTTCATTCATTTATCCAACGGATCTTATTAGTCGGTGAGTGGTTACCCCCCATCTTCCTCAGTGGTTTTAAAATCATAAACCCTAGCCGATACTCTTCCACTCTTCTCTCTCTTTGCGGCCACAGCTCCTTCGATCCTCTATTCTCTCTCCTCATCCCAAGCAGATCTCACTATGCGATTCGCTTCTTCTTTCGATTCTGAACCTATCTTACTGTTTTTCCTCTATTTTCTTGGAAGTCTTTGATTTATATCTGACTCGATCCTTGTGTTACTTTTCCGGGGAAGATTCTGATATTCGCTGCCATGGCGGCTCTTCTCTGTCACTATATATTAATAACTCTCTGCGCTTAGCCCATACGGTTTGTTCGGGTCAAATTTCGGGTCCGATTTATTTTGGAACAGTTGGTCTGTGGGTTGATTTTCCGTTGTTTTCAGTGTATGTGAGACAATTAGGCGCTGGGGAATCCGCCGGGTTCGATTTTTGTCCTGTGTTCTTCACTGTGAGTCAACTCAGCTTCGACTCGGTGACCCAGAAGCCTAGGTAAGATCGAGTCTCGAGTTGTGTCTTTTGGAAACCGTACGGCAATGCCGGCGGTTGGGATGAGACGAACCACGAGGGTGTTTGGAGTCGTCAAGGGAGCTGACTCTGCCAGGGTCTTGAGGTCCGGGAGGTGCCTTTGGCCGGAATCCGATGAGGGGAAGATCAGGAGGGGTAACGATGCGGATGAGTGGCTGAAGCCGGTCAAGACTCCTGGGAAAGGCGACGCGTGGCCTCGTGGAGTTGTTAAAAGAAGGCAAGAAGTCGCACTTATAGGAAAACATGCAGACTCTGGTGCGAAGAAGACGAAGTCAGTGAAAGAAGGGAGATCTTTACGCGACAGAAATGTCCCCAGTAAAATGTGTCGTCTTGTATATAGTAGAAAAAGGAAGATACCTGTCGCCGAAAGTTCAGACTTTTCAGCTGACGGAGGGGCCAAGCAAAGTCTGAAAGATAATAAGAGGTGGGGCTTGCATTTTTCTCGTCGGCAACGAAGGAAGCTCAGTGAAGAGAATCAGAGTGTGCTTTGTTGTTGTGAGGCCTTCTTGTGACAACAGTTATTGGCTTTCGTCTTTCCTGGCTCTGGTGTTAGGTACATTCGGCGGGTTGGGTTGACATTTAAGGATCTCTCGGCCTTTATTCTTGTTGAGCCCTTATGTGGTGCCTATGCATCCCATGGTATACAATTCCTACAGGTAATTTTTCCCGAGCTTTGCTTGATGATCTGATTTATGTTACATCTGTACTAATGCAATTTCATCGGCCAAACAAAATTTTTGCCATCTTGCAAATGTGGTGTTTTGGGTAAGCCAATTTCATGGCTTTTTTTACTCGAATGAATTGGATGGAACACGTAATCAAAATATTGAAGTTTTGCTTAGTTATTTATTGTCCGGAGGGTGGCACTTTATCTTTTCTTTTTTTAATTCTTGTTTTTCTCTGCTTCAGGGACCGCCTACTACGAAAATTGGAATATGCAAATTTTTTGGGATCACAGGATTTGACCCCTTGTTCAGTGTGGATTTCTCTGCCGTCCCCCTTTCTTTCACGCACTTGCATTCTGCAATGCTTTCGAGATCTTTTTTTAGGTCATTTTTACTTGTAAATAATTTAATTAGTGTGCATAGTGACGATGAGATGGATAGCGATTGCCAAGAATTTGAGAGTGAACAGCAGCATTCATGCCATTCTGTCAAGAGAGCACCTGCTGGGAGCGTAGCGATCACTTCTGATGGCGTTGAAATCAAGGACAATTTGTTGTTACACGCACCTGCTAGGGGTTCCAGAATAGCTGGCCGAAATGGACAATACAGAAATATTTCAAATTCTAGAGGAATTCAGAGGAGGAGAAGTTCTCTTAGGAAAAGGAAAGCTCGAAATCCTTCGCTGTTGGGTGTGCACAAAACTCATGCGGCGTTGGCTTCTGATTTAGGGGATGGCAGGAAAAACAACACTCCTTTGACTCGGGTAGCTTCAAGGAGGAAGCTAAGAAGTTTGGTTCACAGCTATTCCCCTGGAAGCGTTAAAGAGACTAGTTCTTCCATGGTTGATTCTATTGAAGACCTGGATTCCTCTCTATGTTCTGCTAATCTATTAGTCACGGAGTCAGACAAATGTTACAGGGTAGAGGGAGTAGTAGTTACTCTTGAAATGTCAACTTCCAAAGACTGGCTTCTCACTGTAAGGAAAGATGGTTTGGCAAGATGCACTTTCAGGGCAGAAAAAGTTATGAGACCCAGCTCTTCCAATCGGTTCACCCATGTGATAATGTTTTCATTGGACAATGGTTGGAAGCTAGAGTTTGATAGGCGACAGGACTGGGTTATTTTTAAAAATCTTTATAAAGAGTGCTCTGATCGCAATATTTTAGCTCCTGTTGCCAAATTCATTCCAGTACCAGGTGTGCGTGAAGTCTCTGGCTATGCAGACAGTAATAGTATTACCTTTCACAGACCAGATAACTATATTTCAATGAATGATGGTGATGAGTTATCTAGAGCTTTGGCCAAGAGGACTGCAATATATGACATGGACTCTGAAGATGAGGAATGGCTGAAAAAGCTCAATAATGAGTCTCAAGAGCACGTCTCTGAGGATGATTTTGAGCTAATGATTGATGCTTTAGAGAAGGCTTATTATTGTAATCCTGATGATTTTTCTGATGAGAAATTGCCTGCCAATCTTTTTCGGGATCTGGGTACCAATGGAGTTTTGGAAGCTGTACATAGTTATTGGATGAAAAAACGGAAGCAAAAACGTTCATTGCTGCTTAGGGTTTTCCAGGTAAAATTGCCTTGTGTTTCAGATGATGTATTCCTTGCAGAGAGTATATCCGTGATGGTTTTATGGTATCTATCGCATTGTAGATGTTATTGTTGCCATCTCGTTTTGTCAGCAGTGGTGGGAAAAATTTAGGGCCTGTGCAAATTAAGGATTATTATTTGTATTTTCACATCAGCATAGAAAATTTGCTTACATGGACAAGTATTATTGTATATGTAATTACATCCTGGAGCCTGTGTCTCTGAACTGTGATTTGAGGCTGTAGGTATTATGTTTCTTGTTTCTGTGTCAGTTGAAGGTTTTCATACCCCTTTTTTTTTTAATATTTAAATTTTTTTGGGATGATATCACTTTAGCCGATGCAACCGTTCTATGTAAATTTGTTTGATACATCAGTGCATTTGTTATGGTGTGCCTGAAGCCTGTTCTGCTGGGAAGGGGAAACTCAAGCCAGTGATTTTGATTATGCCTCAATAGTTCACTTTAGAACAACCTAAGGATTATATAATCTAACAAGAGTTGACGGGAAGTTAAGAGGGGAAAATGTTGTGAGAATTACAAACCTAAGAAAGGAAGACAAAGGACAACTTTCTTTTTGGGTAAGATACAACTTATGTGTAGTTTGATCCTTAATTAATTTGTTCCTTATAGTGTTCAAGTTCAACCCTTTTCTGGTATGTGTTGCTACGAAGTTGGCATCTTGTATCCAGACATTTATAGAAACAATGACCTCAATGCTAAAAATGGAGAAATTTTATAGTCAAAAGTTTTTCACTGTATCTCAGAAATTGAGTGTCCAGATGCTTTTACTTAGCGAAATATAATTTCATAACTAAAACCGTTAAATGACAGTTCATGTGCTTACCACTGTTATGTGAGGGTTGAACAACACACTTAAAACCATGAGAGCGGAAACAAGTTCTAGGCTAAAGAATGATTTTTTTTTTTTTTTTGGTTGGGTGAAAGCTCCACTGCATGGTGCTGTACATTTTAAGCGCACTGGGTCTTTGGTACAGTTTGGTTATTTACTGATAGGTTTCTACTGAGTCAATTGGAAAATTGGTTCTACAGAAGTTGCTTTTCTCCTCACTTCCTCTTTCGTCTTAGTTATTGATCGTATTTTAAAGTTGGAACCCTGATTGTAAATGGTGTTTTAAACTGCTCTTCTACTTCATTATCTGATTTGGCTGGATAATGTCTTGCGGACAGGGTCATCAAACAAAGAAAGCCCCGCTTATACCAAAGCCTTTGCTAAGGAAGAGGAGGTCATTTAAGAGACAACCAAGTCAATTTGGTAGAGGCAAACAACCAAGTGTGCTGCAAGGTATTTAATACGTTTCAAGCTATAAGATGGACTGAGGGTTGTTTCTGTCACTGGTTGACTGATGTTGAATTATCGTCTTTAGATGTGCTGTTATTGGACCACACTGGTCTAGAAATTGTCTTGTTTCCTCCCCTTACAGTATGATTGATGTTGAATTTTTATAACGTAAATTTTTGTTTACGCTGAGATATAAAACATTGTTGTCTGACCCGAACATACCCTTTGCAGCTGCAAAGGCTGTTTGATTGCATGTCTTGTTTGGTTGGCTGTTTGAACGTTTTATTTTTATGCATTTCTATTTTTTGAGCCTACCATGCGTATATTGTTTGGTGTTGGGATATGATCTTGTTCCCATCTTGTGGTTTTACCTGACTAGCATTTACATTGCAGGCATCTATTTGTCATAAACCTATGTCTCATCTTCTCTATCCATTTACAGCAATTGCAGCTGAACAAGATGCTTTGGAAGAAAAGAATGCCATGCTCAGAGTTGAAGAGGCTAAGGCTTCTGCAGACAAATCCATGGAATTAGCAATACTGAAACGCAAAAGAGCCCAGATTCTCATGGAGAACGCTGATTTGGCAACTTACAAGGCCACAGTGTTAATTAGAATAGCCGAAGCAGCCCAAGTTGCAGAATCAACAGATGTCTCGGCCGGATACTTTCTTGATTGACGGGTAGAGGAATTGCTGATGGTAATTATTACAGTCAATTTTTATTACAGGAAATGTACACAGCAGATCTGTTGATGCTGGTTTTTTAATGTAATTTTGTATAGATTTTTATTGTATGTACATTCTGTATGAAGATATTGACCTCCCCAATCTTTTGTACAATTAGACTAAGATTAGATCTAAGTAGATTTAGAGAATGAATTCTAAGAAAATGCGAAAAAGAAAAGTATACAGGATTTTCAAAATTGATCTGTGACTTCTTTTTTGGCCTGAAGATCTGTGACTGAATGTCCTGCTTTTTGGAAAAATCTGATTCTTTTGATTCTCTTGTGACCTTTGTCTTAATTGTTCCTCAAGTCGGGCTTCGGTTTAGTTCATTGTTCCAGCTTCGGAGGGTTGGAGGAATATATGTATATCTTTTTTGGGTATAATATTTTCAAGTCAGGGTTTGAGATTGATTTCTATTGAATTAGAAACGTTGAGGATAAAGCCTCTGAACACGATTGTGAGAATTGAAGGAATTTGATGGGGAGAAAGACGTAGAGCTGGTAATGTTGGGCCTCCTCTAGTCTTAAGGGGGGCGGGCTAGAGTAAGCCTGTTTTAAGATCAGTTGGCTATACATATCATGGGAAGGGTTGGCGGGCCTCCACTAGTCTTTAGCGCCCGGGGCAAGAAAAGGCCTGTCTTGTGCTATTTCCAATTTTTTTATTTAAAATTTTAAATTAAATCATAAATTTAAATAGATTAAATTCAAACTGATTTTTTTATTTTCATAGATTGATATAATTAAATAAAAATATCAAAGTTATCTAATCACACAGTCATGTATCCTATTTTTGAAATATTATAATTTAATTATAAATATATATGATAAAAAATAAAATATAAGGTCATGTGTGATTGAAAAACTTGGTATAACGGGCATAAAAAAATTTGATGTGAGTATGGTCCTTAAATAAACACATGTATTTTGTATAATTATTCTATTAATATAAAAATAATAAATCAATAAAGAAAAAAATCATACCTTGAATAAGTTCCTCTCATAAAATAAGGTTGTGCTTCAATTGAGGGCAAAATAATAATTCTTTTATTACAATTAAAATAAAAAGTTGTAATTAAAAAAATAAAGAAAATTAGCCTCTGGCTGGCCAATACATGCTGAAAAAACTCATCTCAAAACAGGCTCACTTATTTTACTAACCAACCCATCCATTTACTAACCTTGTGGGCCGCAAAAATCAACCTTAAATGGCCTTTTTCTGGAGTCTTTAGAGATTTGTTTGGAATTAAGTCAAATGATAATGGGTCCGTTTGGAATAACTTATAAGTAGTTTTTTAATAGTAATTTACTAAATATGAGACAAGCATGTAATAAAAATTTTCTTACTTTACGTGAAACGTGCTTATAAAGAATTTCCACCATGATCCCAAACAAGCACAATACCGCCCTTGTATGTAAAAATAGATTCTCTTTGTTGCCGGCCACCAAAGAATTATGAAGAATTATTATGAGATCTCAAAAAAAAAAATCATTTAAAAATCTCAATAACAAGTGAATAGTTGAAACATTTTATTATTTTCTATTTTAGAACTTTTTATTACAAGCTGTTTAGTTGTCATGAAATTTTTTTGTTGGTGAATGTATTTATTGCAATTCTCCCAAGATTTATTGGGAAGAGAGTCATTTTGAGGGGGAAAAATACTTACGGTCCTAAATATAAGACTTTATACAGTATAAGGGTTTATATTTAAACCGGAGGAGTACTTCACTAAAATAGCAACAAAATTTTTAACAATAACAACTAGTATTTTAAAAAAGTTTGGCTTGAGTTTTCTATGTAAGGGGTGATTCTGATTTCAATTGCGACTCCACTTTAAGAAAATAATAACTTTAATTATATGAAATGACAACAAAAATTTTAACCACTAGTATTTTGACAAATTAAGTTTATATTTTAAGCCCTAATAAATTTTTTGTTATTTTATATAATTAAAATTATTATTCTTTAAATTAGCTATTGATGTCACAACTTAAACTTTAAACCCAAAACTTTATCCTAACAACCTGAGATATTTTTCTCAAAAATGAGAAGAAGAAAAAACTGCCAACATCTATCCGTAACACTCATGAACACAGACAAACGGGCAAATATTTTAAATACCCAACTATCCAAATTTTTTTTTAAATATCTAATTATTATATTATACGTATAACATCAAAAAAGTAGTTATTAGGCCAACGAAAGTCTTTCTATAAGTAAGCACGCGATGTGAGTAAGAATATTAAGTATCGATATAAAAATTGATTTAAGTAATTTATAAGTATTTTTATAAGAATTTTTTTTTTAAAACAAAAATATTGACTCTCTACGATCTAGCTCTCCCAAACTTCTTTAATACAAAAATATAATTATTGAATCATAATGCACACATATAAAAATAATTAATAATTTGTTTGGGGTGTCTCTTAAGGCAAAGCCCTCTCTTTCAACCCACGATTTCTCCAATTTGATCCACATTATGCCTAATGATGCCCAGCTAATATATACTAGCTCCGATCCTTAATATAAGAACTGATTGACTAATTTGAGTAGATCAAAAAAACTAGTTAAGTTAGGTATTTGTAATAAATAAATATTGTCTTTTCTAAAATATCCTTGTTAATTAAGTGAATTGACTAAAACATTATTATTACAAAGACTGTCTTAAAAAAAATAAATAAATATAAGAGACAAAATAGATTGGGATCTTATATTTAAAACCAAAATAAAAATCAAATGAGGTCTTATATTAAGAACCGGAAATAATATATACACGCAAATATATATATGTTCAAAGGATAATATATGATGAGTCATCATGTTTTTATATAATTTAATCATAATTAAATTAATTAAATAAAACTATGTACAGCTGTATGATTATGACAATCAAACCTCGCCTGTGACCATTTCATTTTTTTCCCCTTCTTTATTCTTTTTTATTTAATCTCTTACCCAGACGTCTTAATACTGTTTAATAATTTATCGAAATTGCTTAACTTCCTATTGAACAATGATTTAATTTGACAAATTTATGAAAGTACAGATGAATCGAATACTAATAAAATGTTTACAATCTATGGCCAAAAATCATTTGTTTCTAATAAACTGGGGAGAGAGTCATTATTTTCTTCAATATATGAAATTGATGTGACTTGTGAGTTTGTGGTCTTCGTTAGTTTTGGGGACAAACTTGAATTTCAGTTATATCAACATTATAACTAATTTTGACAATTTGTTGGCAAAGCAAAAAATCTCACACGTTCTTAATTGCCTTGACAAATATAGTTAAAAATAAGGGAACTATATGTGAAATTAATTCCCATTCCTTTCATAAGAGACCAACAAGATGAAAAATGTAAAGTTACTAGGATTAATAAATATGTTGAAAATACAAATTTATTTTAAAAAATGACCTTACTTAATAATTGATCTTATCAATGATACTTTTTTTTCGATAAGGGTATAAAATGAAAATTTTAATAAATACTCCAAACAAAATTTTTTTGTTTCTTATAAATATGATCAAGGGAAACCAAAAAAAAAATTCTCATATAGAAAATGACCAGAGGGAGTATATTATTGAAAACAATGATATTAATAAAATTATGGCATTATAACATAAAAATTAAAAAAAATTGTAGTACTATTTAGAACTCTTAAATACTATAATTATAAAGCGATGCAATAATTATTTCTCTAAAAATATTGATTTTTTTTAAATTTTTTGCTTATGTTCTAAAAGTCCATGATCAAGCTATACGCTTGTTAATTATAATGCAATTGTAATTATATTGTAATTAGAAAATTTTGATGCAAAAAATGTAGAGAATTAAATATGTATATTAAGATTGCTTGTAATTAAGAGACAAAAATAAGTTGTAATTAAATAAATAGAGAAAACGCTGGCAAAAATAAATAAATAAATAGAGGAAACGATATGGTTGGTGCCTCGCGGAGCACGAGGATGGGCGAATTTAATTAAAAGTTTTTTCCCCTATCCCCCGTCACGCGCGCGCGCGCGCGCCCACATTTTTTTCCCCTTATCCCACGTCACGCGCGCGCGCGCGCGCACACACACATTGTTTTCCCCTTATCCCACGTCACTCCAATCTGTCTTCTTTAAAAGGTAAAACTTGTATTTGTAGTCTTTTGTTTGGTAAATATTTTTAATATTTAATTTTATGGAGTGATTTTTTTATTATTTTAATTCTAGTATCGTTAATTTTATTTCAGAAAATGTCAGTATTAAAATTTTAAATATTGATAAAATATTTGTTGATATTGATATATTAAAATTAATTTTTAAGATAACAAATAATTAACACGAAGAATTGTCATTAAAAATTAATAATATTAGAATTAAAAGACTAAATATGTATTTTATTTTTTTAAAAAAATTGTAGTGTTTGCAAATTTTATGTGCGAATTTAAACTTATTTCATTTAGTAGAATAATCTAAAATTTTTATTTTTCATTGACCTGAATAATATTGTCGTACTAATGTCCACGCAGACAACGTTGTACTCACGAAAATTTGTGGCTATCAGTACTTTAATTGGGTACTCGATTTAAAATTTTAAACAAATCTCAGAATTTTTATCATTTTGGATGAAAAATATTATGTTATGAAAAGTACTTTTATTTGTTAGAAAATGCTCAAATCTGAATATAATTAGTAATAATAGGTGCTTGATTTTTTTTAAAATTAAAAAAAAATCCCTGTACAGTTCAAATTTCTTTGTTTATTATTGTCTGTATAATTTTTTTTTTCCTGTTTTTATCTTTTTAGGACCTGCAAGGCTACAACTATATTTGTGCGTGGCCCATTAAAATCTCAATTAGCACAATGACACTAATTTATTTATTTTTATTTATTTTTGCTATAACTCCGCACTCATGATTTTTTTATAGAATATTCAAACTTAGAACTTCATGCTTTTTTTTTTTTGTAAAAAGACGTTTGATGTGGTTATAATGACTTGATTTATGCTTTTTAACTTTTACATTTTTTTAAAACTAACTGAGATAACTTTAAAAACATAGGGATTAGTTAATTAATGAGTAAAGGCAACAATGATTACTTCCATGATTTAACTTCCTTAATTCGGTGCTTTCGCAGGAAGAAAGCATAAGTGCTTCCAAATGTAATTTCAGTCTTCAGTTTTATTTAGTTGTATTAAATTTTTTACGCCTCTAATTATATATAGATTTATATAAAAAAATCTAATTTAATTTTCAAGTACTAAATTCTACAATTTTGAGTCGATCCATGCAATATTCTTGAAAGAATTTGGAGGAGGCTTTATACATAAAAGTGCTTATATACCCAAAAACTCCCTACTATTTCAGCATGAAACCTAGTATATGTGTAATTCTTTCTAAGTACTTCAGAGTTGGATCAAGAGGTTTGCTTTAATTATAAATATAATATTTTAATTTATTTTATTTCATAAATTTATAAATACTTTTAGTTATCTTTTTCTTCCTACTAAAATTATCCTTATTTATTGCGCTTACTAAAAACAGTTTCATTAAAGGGATAGTTTTCTTTGCCAACAATTAAAGGGATGGTTTTTAATACAAATAATTAAAAAATATTTTTAATAAATCAACACACATCTTTATAAATAACGAACTTAACCATTTTTTTTTAATTTTTACAAAGTACTACATCCGGTCTTTAATATAAAAGTTTATTTAACTTTTATTTTAGTCCTAAATATAACACTCTAATCCACTTTATCTTTCATATTTATTCAATTTTTACTAAGATAGTTCTTATAATAATAGTAGCAAGAATATTTTAGAAAAAACAACATATATTTATTATAAATAACTAATTTAACTAGTTTTTTTTATCTACTCAAATTAATCAACTAATTTTTATATTAAAGAAACGTACTAATTATCTAAGCTCTACATTTATGACAAAAGAAGGAACATCATAAATATGCTGACATGAGGGGCCAAAGAAATAACAATAAATACGATATTGTTAAGTAAGAAAATGAATGGACAGAAATACCAAAGTGTTTCTCACCAAAATCTGAAGAACCTGGTAACTACTTTATATATTATGATTAAATAAAATCTAATTTGCACCTCTAAATATAGGAACATCATAAATATGCCGACATGAGGGGCCAAAGAAATAACAATAAATACGAAATTGTTAAGTAAGAAAATGAATGGACAGAAATATCAAAGTGTTTCTCACCAAAATCTGAAGAACCTGGTAACTACTTTATATATTATGATTAAATAAAATCATAAATAATTAATCTTCGTACATTTTGGCACCACTTGCTAGCCTATCCCTGCATGATTGACTTTGACACGCAATGATGCAAAGCTATATTTTTCTACATATGCTGCTAACGACTTTGTATTATTTACGACAATTTCCACTGATTATTATACTTTTATTTAGAAATTAAATAGTGAAAATCACAGTGAAAAATAAACTTATAATTTTATTATCATTGGAAAAAACTGCACCTAATTTTTTGCCAGCACTAATTAAATTAAAAAGTATCTTATGATTATGAACTGTGAAGATTCTCAACCTTCGCTTTCTTTCATTTCCTTTACTTCATGAACACAGACTCTATAATCTACATATTACCGCGCCAATGGAAAGTTCCATTGTTTCCATTGTTTTCGAAGTTTATGATTGAAACAAAAATATTCTGAGAGTGGCTTTATATAGATTCTTCGTTCCTAACCTATAACACAGCACTCCATAGTGCTTCCTTCATATTGTTTCCCCCATTTTCAGTTTCAGAAACCTTTTCTAGTTCTTACCCATGAACGACCTCAGTTTCCATATATTACTTCAAGTTCTGAGCTTTCATTCTGAATCTTCTTCATCAATGCTCAGATGAAAAAACTCTTGTTCTCACAAAACAGAGCAAGAAAAAGGTAGAAGAATCAGAAATCAAGATAATCATTGTTGATCAGTATGGCTGCAGAAATTTTGAGTGCAGAGGATGTTGTGAGGTCAATGAGTGAAGGAAGGAAGAGGTCGAAATCTGGAAGGACATCTTCGAGTCTGTTTGACCTGATGGGGAGACCAGAAAATGTGTTTCAGAGAAGCAGGAAGGAGGATGATGATGAAGAAGAACTCAAGTGGGCATCAATAGAGAGACTCCCCACATATGATAGGATGAAGAAAGGGATTCTCAAGCAAGTTCTTGACAATGGAAGAATTAACTATGAAGAAGTTGACATTACCAAGCTTGGCATGCAGGAGAAGAAGATTCTCTTGGAAAGTATACTGAAGACTGTCGATGAAGACAACGAGAAGTTCCTCCATAGATTAAGGGACAGAATTGATAGGTGACTTTGATCTCCATAAGACACTTTTCTTTGAGGTTATCTGGTTAGTTTTCTGTAAAATTTGACTCCCAAGTTTCATGTTTTGCTTTTCCAGGGTTTCAATTGAGGTTCCCAAGATTGAAGTCAGATTTGAGAATCTATCAGTAGAAGGAGATGCATATCTTGGTACAAGGGCATTGCCAACACTGCTGAATTCTACTATGAATGCGGTAGAGGTATTTCAATTTGAAAGGAACCTATCTTGAGAGATTTAAGATTACTCATTGTTCCACTACTATCTTTGTTTGGAATTTGGTAACATTTTGTCTTTTCCTTGATCGTGGACAATAGGGATTTCTGGGATCAATCAAAGTTTTCCCATCTAAGAAAAGGGTTGTGAAGATTCTGAAAGATGTCAGTGGAATTGTAAGACCATCAAGGTACCAATAATTGGCAAATTCATGTTTCAACTTCATTATTCATGGGTTTTCATTCAGTAAAAGTCGAATTCTATTAGCTAATTGTTTCTCTCTCTAGAATGACTTTACTTCTAGGGCCTCCAGGATCAGGGAAAACCACGTTGCTTCAAGCACTTGCGGCAAAGCTGGGCAAAGATATAAGGGTATGACTTTGACACTTATTTGCTGTGATATAAAACATATACCACTTTTCTGTCCTGTCTTTATGTCGTTTTCAGAGTTCCCTTTTTAAATTCACATTTTAATTACAAAATATGCATGTGCACCTTTCAAAAGTAAAGTTCCACCTAACACGTTTGACACACATTGTACAAAGTGGCTCTTACCATTTATCCCATGTGAATGATGTTATAATTTTTTTTTTTTTTAATTTGAAGCCATTCATGATGGATTGTAATAAACCAAAAGCCAGTAAGATATTGTGTCTAAAGCAGTTCCAACATTTAACTCTAGATGATGCAATTTATCAACAGGTCTCTGGAAGAGTTACTTATTGTGGTCATGAGTTATCAGAATTTGTTCCAGAAAGAACATGTGCTTACATTAGCCAACATGATCTTCATCATGGAGAGATGACGGTGAGAGAGACCTTGGACTTCTCAGGACGTTGCTTGGGGGTTGGAACAAGGTATGATCTTCTATCAGAATTATCAAGGAGAGAAAGAGAGGCCGGAATCAAACCAGACCCCGAGATAGATGCTTTCATGAAAGCCACAGCAATGGCAGGTCAAGAAACGAGCCTTATCACAGATTATATTCTCAAGGTTTGAACTTTGAAGTCCATGTATATATATATATATATATATAGCTTTTTTAGTCAGCAGAAAATTTTCCCTGCATAAAACTTTATAATACAATGTAACAGATTCTTGGACTGGAAATATGTGCTGATATTTTGGTGGGAGATGAGATGAGAAGGGGCATATCAGGTGGACAAAAGAAGCGTTTAACTACTGGTATGTATTCATAAATCAAGGTTTTGTTCTTCATGATAAGATTCTTAAAGTAGCTATATATATATCTTATATACTAATAAATGTCAGGTAAAAATGCGCAAATGGCTCTTAAGTGTGTTACCTTTGTGTTTATCTGACCAAAACATTATTTTTTTCTTACACTGATGTAGGTGAGATGCTGGTTGGACCAGCAAAAGCTCTTTTCATGGATGAAATTTCAACTGGTTTAGATAGTTCCACAACCTACCAAATTGTTAGGTTCTTGAGACAGATGGTCCATATCATGGATGTTACTATGATAGTCTCTCTTCTGCAACCTGCACCAGAAACCTTTGACCTCTTTGATGACATAATCTTACTTTCTGAAGGCCAAATAGTCTATCAAGGCCCACGTGAGAACATTCTGGATTTCTTCCACAGTGTTGGCTTCAAATGCCCAGAAAGAAAAGGAGCTGCAGATTTCTTACAAGAAGTTACTTCAAGAAAAGATCAGCAACAATACTGGTTTAGAAGGGACATACCTTACCAGTATATTAGTGTGCCTGAGTTTGTAAATCACTTCAAAAGCTATACCATTGGTAAAAGGCTTTATCATGAACTTGAAGCTCCTTTTGATCGTACAAAAACCCATCGAGCTGCATTAGTGAAAGAAAAATATGGGATCTCTCAAGTGGAACTCTTTAAGGCATGCTTTTCAAGGGAGTGGCTATTGATGAAGAGAAACTCTTTTATATACATATTTAAGACTTCTCAGATTATAATAATGTCTCTGATAACCATGACAGTGTTTCTGAGAACAGAAATGAAGCATGGACATATGGAAGATGGAGGCAAATATTTGGGTGCCTTGTTCTTCAGTCTTATCAATGTGATGTTCAATGGAATGGCGGAACTTGCAATGACTATTATGAGACTCCCAATTTTCTTCAAGCAAAGAGACTTCATGTTTTATCCAGCTTGGGCTTTTGCTTTGCCTATTTGGGTCCTTAGGATTCCCCTCTCTTTGATGGAATCAGGATTATGGATCATTCTTACTTATTATACCATAGGCTTTGCTCCAGCAGCTAGTAGGTATGTATGAGATTTCAATTATTTGTCTTCTCTCAGACAAGTCATTTCTTTAAAATTACGATTCATTTTATACCTATAATATGCTGGTATTCCAAGTATGAATACATACCATGCTTATTCTCTTGTGAGTTTTATTGTTTTGAAAAAAAAAATTGAATTTTATGTTAAATATTATAGGCTATTCAATACTTTACATTTTTTTTATTTGAAAAATAACAAAATTTTTTCTTTGTTATATGAAATGTTTTAAAAATTGTATTATCTAGAAACCAGAGTAAAATGGACAAAAAGAAAATACAAGTAAATAAGTAAAACATACCTTAATTGGTAATAGGGTGGGGTTTAAAATTTATTCTTCTGACTTTGTTTTTAAAAAAAAAAAAAATTGATCTGCAATTGGTGTAATCTATATAAAATCTTTGTGCTACCTTTGTGTACCCTCTGCAATATCAGTGTAATTGATTAATGCTGGTATAGCATAAAAATTGAGTGATATTAAAAATAACATTTTCAAATATTGGGACAACCAACACACATACAATTTAATATTAAGAAAAAGAAAAAACACTTTCTGGTCCATCCCTGATGCCTAATCTAAAGTGATAAAAGTGATAAAACAATTTCATCACGGGGAAAATTGCAATTTACTTCTTTTCCCCCCTCTGTTCAAAATAAAGATTATTTGTCTAACAATCAATAAAAATTATTTGCTACAGGTTTTTCCGTCAATTATTGGCATTCTTCAGTGTGCATCAAATGGCCCTCTCTCTCTTTCGCTTCATTGCCGCCATTGGAAGAACACAAGTTGTGGCAAATACACTTGGCACCTTCACATTACTAATTGTTTTTGTCCTTGGTGGATTCATTGTTTCTAGAGGTAATAATTAAGTTAATCCCTTCAATGTTTCTTCTAGTATATTCAAAATAATCTAAAGAGACTAAAAAAAGCCCAAAAAAAAAAGAATCATAATTCAACTCATAATAACCATACTTGGTGACATATGATCAAGCACCATTTGAAGCTGTCAAGTGAAAACTCATTAATAATCTTATAATTCTCTCTAACATTACTATATATCCAAGAATGAGACTCTTCACGTATCAATTGATGCTTCTTATGAAACTTTTTTATTTCTCTGCTTCTTTTTTTTTTCCCCCATTTGCAGATGACCTTGAACCATGGATGATATGGGGATATTATATTTCTCCTATGATGTATGGACAAAATGCCATAGCCATCAATGAGTTTCTAGACAAAAGATGGGGCAATGTAAGATGTTAACTATTAGGATTAAGGATACACCTCTTGTTCTAGTCTATGACATTCCATTAGTACAGTTTATTGCTAAATGCTAATTCTTGCTTCTTCTTCTTTTTTCACAGCCCAATAATGACACAAGAATTTCAGAGCCTACAGTTGGGAAGGCTCTTCTCAAGTCAAGAGGCTTGTTCACAGAAGAGTCTTGGTACTGGATATCTGTTGGTGCCCTCCTAGGCTTTTCCTTACTTTTCAACATATTATTCATTCTGGCTTTGACATATTTAAACCGTAAGTTTCTATACTAGAGAAAGGACACACATCACAAAAGCAAAGAGAGCCTTCACAATAATCCATAAATTGAAACGACTCTCTAAACTTTGTTTAAAATGAAATTGCAGCTTTGGGAAATTCTAAATCTATCATTTTGGAAGAAGAAGACAACAATGCAAGCATGAATTCTTCATCCCCCAAGGAAAAAAAAGTTGCAACAAAAGCTGCCAAATTTGAAGGTATAGAATTTCACTTTTTGCCCTTCAAATATTAGAGGACCACTAGAAGAATTCGTTCTCTCCTTCAATGAATGGATTTCAACTTCGTTAGCATATATTTCTAGTTTATCCACTCACATTTAATGGCATAATTAAATACTTAGCTTCTTGAACCTTTGTGTTATATGTTGTCCCAGATCTTTACACTCCTAAAGCAACAGATAGTAATGCAAGAACCAAGAAGGGGATGGTGCTGCCATTCCAACCCCTGTCTCTGGCTTTTAGTCATGTCAATTACTACATCAATATGCCACGTGTATATCTCAATACCCTCTTCTCTCTTTTAAATTATATTGTATCTCATCATCATTTTACTCAAATAAAATACAGTTTGATATTGTCAAGTTTAACTCGCGGTGGTTAGATTTCTCTCATACTGAAACATTTTCAACATAAGGTTGCAGTAATGCTAAGAACCATAACAAAATTTAGTAGCTTTTGCAACAATAGTTTCTGCTCCTGTAAAAGGTTCATTTGACAGAAAATTTCAACTTTTATGTCAGGAAATGAAAAAACAAGGAATTGAGGAGACTAGGCTGCAACTATTAAGAGATACAAGTGGTGCTTTCAGGCCTGGAGTTCTGACAGCATTAGTTGGTGTGAGTGGTGCTGGAAAAACTACCTTAATGGATGTGCTTGCAGGTAGAAAAACTGGCGGATATATTGAAGGAAACATCACCATATCTGGTTACCTGAAGAACCAAGCGACTTTTGCTCGGATTAGTGGTTACTGTGAACAAAATGACATTCATTCTCCAAATGTTACAGTCTATGAATCTCTTGCTTTTTCTGCTTGGCTGCGCCTTGGTAAAGAAGTTGAAAAAGAAACAAGAAAGGTATTTCTTCTTTGGCCACTGGATGTGTAAATGAATGTTAGGTTGTACAACTTGCCATTTGTAATTATTCTGTCTGTGAAAGAAAAAAGAACAAAGGATCATACATCATTCAAATGGCTTAAAGACGCATGACACAAGAAAACAACTTTGAAATACACCAATTGAGTTAGATAATCCAGTGTATGAATGACCAATAACTTCTCCATTTAGACTACTTGACTTGAAAATCAAAATTATAGATGTTTATTCCCGTTATTTATGGTTTCTTTTCTCTGTTATAGATGTTTATTGAGGAAGTTATGGAGCTCGTGGAATTACAACCAATAAGGAATTTTCTAGTAGGCCTTCCAGGAATAGATGGCTTATCAACTGAGCAGAGGAAGAGACTAACAATAGCAGTAGAATTGGTTGCCAATCCTTCCATTATCTTCATGGATGAACCAACATCAGGTTTGGATGCTCGGGCTGCAGCGATTGTCATGCGTACAGTTAGAAATACAGTTGATACCGGACGAACTGTCGTCTGCACAATTCATCAGCCAAGTATTGACATATTTGAAGCTTTTGATGAGGTGCAATATCAAAATTTATCAGATGACACTGTTTTTTCCATGATTGCTTTGAAAAAAAAAAATTTCTTACCATCTTTAAAATCATCTTTCCTTTAGCTACTTTTAATGAAGAGAGGAGGTCAGATCATATATGGTGGACCTCTTGGTCAACATTCTCAGAACCTTATAGAGTACTTTGAAGTAAGTCTCACTTCTAGTCTCTGCATAAAAAGTTCTCGAATTTTGTAATAAGCTGTTTGTAATCTTACCTATCTGCACAATATTTTGCAGGCCATTCCAGGAGTTCCTAAGATTAGAGATGGGCATAATCCTGCCACGTGGATGTTGGAGATAAGTACTCCGGCAGCTGAGTCTCAACTTGATGTAGACTTTGCTGAATTATACACAAAATCAGAATTATATCAGTAAGGGGCACTAAGTGCTGCATTCCTGGGCATTCCTGCTTGCCTTTTTAATCTTAAATTTCTCAGAGACTTGAATTTTGTCATATTTACTATTTTACAGCAAGAATGAAGAACTTATTAAGGAGCTAAGCACACAAGTGCCTGGAACTAAGGACCTTTACTTCCCAACAAAATACTCCCAGTCCTTCATCACTCAATGCAAAGCTTGCTTCTGGAAACAGTACTGGTCTTACTGGAGAAATCCACAGTATAATGTTGTCAGGTTCTTCATGACAATAATTGTTGGTGTCATGTTTGGCCTTATATTTTGGAATAAAGGAGACAAAACGTAAGTCCACTTATGTTTCAATCTGACAAAAAATTTCTACTGATATATTGCAAGATCACCTAAAAGACATCATTTTTTAATTCTCTCAAAATTTCAAAGAATAAGGGAACAATTAAAAATCTCGTTGGCATTATTAACATGTATGTCTTAATCATCAATGTTTTCCTTTTGCAGACATAAGCAACAAGATCTTCTGAATCTGTTGGGAGCTATGTATTCAGCTGTTATTTTCCTTGGAGCCACTAACACCAACTCTGTACAGCCAGTTGTTGCAATAGAGAGAACTGTCTTCTATCGCGAAAGAGCAGCCGGAATGTATTCAGAATTGCCTTATGCAATAGCTCAGGTAAAAGAAGCCTCCTGATGTAACCAAACTTTTAAAATATAGCCAAAAGCATGAGAAACAAAACTTGACAAGCCTAATGCCAAAGCAAATTCACACAATTGGTATTTTTTTTGTTGCCTTGCAGGTAGCAATAGAGATAATTTATGTTGCCATCCAAACCTTAGCTTATTCTGCTATCCTCTACTCAATGATCGGGTTCCAACCTCAGGCAGACAAGTTCTTGTGGTTCTACTATTTTATTTTCACATGCTTTGTCTACTTCACTCTGTATGGCATGATGACCGTAGCTCTCACACCAAACCACCAAATTGCTGCAATTGTTATGTCATTCTTCATCAGTTTCTGGAACCTCTTCTCTGGATTTCTCATCCCAAGAACGGTATGTCCAGCACAACTAAAAGATCCTTCATCTTACTGTGCATAAAATTCAATTCAGATTTTGAAATTCTATGTCTCAAGCAAAATATCATTGCTTAAAACTCATCCATCATACAAAAACAGTTTGAGCTACTTGATTAGGATTAACAATGAGCTTATATACCCCTAAATTGTTCACAATTTAGGAGAGAGAATAGAGGAGTTTAGGCTGAATATTACCTTGAATTGTTCACAATAGGCGTGGCATCCGAGTTACAGTTTCGTCCCCCTTTATATAGTCTTCATCCCCCAACGGCTAGTTTCTTATAACAACCATAACTAACTCCTAGTTTTTATAACTACCATAACTACCTAATGCCATACTAATTACAGTTTAACATCATATGGCCATGTTGATACTACTTCAATTTAAATCATTAAAAGAGGGATATTTTAGGAAAACCGGTATGAACTTTTACAAATAGCCAACTTACCTAATTTTCTTAGTTTGTATGAATTAGTTAACTAGCTTCTACATCTAAGACCGTAGGCAGTATAATTACTTTCCAAATAGGTACTTTTTATCATGCTCCATTGTCCATTGAACTGAAACTTGGGTTGATCTAACTTGTGCAGCAAATACCAATATGGTGGAGATGGTATTACTGGGCATCCCCAGTGGCTTGGACTATATATGGGCTTGTGACTTCCCAAGTGGGAGACAGAGAGTCTTTAGTAGAGATACCCGGAGGAAAACCCATATCAGTTAAAGCATATCTTGAGAAGCAAATGGGGTTTAAGTATGACTTCCTCGGTCAAGTTGCTGTGGTTCATGTTGCTTTTGTTGTTATCTTCCTCTTAGTGTTTGCCTATGGCATCAGGTTCCTCAATTTCCAGAAAAGATAAAAAGCATCATTCACATATAGCAATGAACATATATCAAAGTGTTTACGGGTTTTTGCAAAGATTTTTGTTCAGTTTTGAATTTGATTCTGTAACATATCATTTTTTTTTTTTGAAATAAAAGTGAGATTTTGTGTTACGAAACTGCTCCCAATGTTCCAAGGCTTTGTTTGGATAGGGTAAGAGAGAGTTTTCTTTTGTTGCCAAAAAGATTCAAGTATGAGAGTTTCATATTTACTGTATTTTTAAAATGTATTTATAAATAAATAATTAAAATGATAAACTAAAAGTGTCAGATAGTCTTTACTTTGACATTTTAAGCCATCCATTTATTTTATCACATGTTATGAACAATGTGATTTATTTTTCAAACTTGAAATTAACCCATGCTTGGCAGATGGTAAGATTTATGTTATTCAATTTTATCTAATCACATCATAATTTTTGAATATGTTATCATCGAAAAAGAATTTCATAAACAAATTATGTTATGAAAAATGAGAACTTTTCTTTTTATTTGATTAAGGGTTTTCCCTTTGGAAGCTTAGAGTGCAAGGGTTTTCGCCTCTTTTAACAAGTGCGCTTTTTGATATTTGAATTTATGGTTTCTTCTTTGCAGGGTGAGACCTCTCACTATCTCAACTATCAGTTTGTTAGTCAAAAATGAGAAACTTTATAAAACACTTGAGTTAAATTCTTTTTTTTTTCAACTTGTATAAAATAAATCAAATACAATAAGATGGGACTGAGTTTGAATGATTGAAAGGCCCTTGCTTGTGGCTTACCCTGGTTTGTCATATTAACCAAACTTTTCTTCCTGATTTGGCTTGATTTAACATCACTTGACTTTATTTGTTGGAATCAAATATATTAATTATCATCCATGTCTGGTTCATAAAATTCTGGTGATAAACCATAATTTATGACCCTGGAAGCTTAAGCTTAGGATCATGAATTTGGAACTCAGGAACAATTCATAGTGGTTTGGAACAAACTGACATAAATTTCAGCCAGAAACCCGGAAAAAAACAAAACGATTGAAGTCACTGCTCAGAGATTTTTGCTGTTTTAGTTTTTTTTGTGTAATCTTCTAAGAGTTTGGGCCGGCCCATCCAAATATTATTCATTTTTTCATAAAAGTAATTTTTTTCCTTTTTTTTTTAAACAAAATAAGATTGAGCTGTTCAATAGTCCATTTATTTTACAAACTGAAATTGAACTAAAAGTCAACTAGTGTAATTTAATTTATGTTTCAATAAGTTTGGGTTAAAAACAGGTCAGTTTGGATGCTCATTTGGCTTTGATAACCTCAAAAGCTCCAAAATGTGGTTCTAGGTTTAACTTGGCCTTTGGAAAAAAATTCATTTAACTCTAACGCCAATGCAAACATAATTTTTAGCCTCAAAGTTTTTTTTTTGGCCCAGAATTTTTAGACTCAAATTGGCCTTTAGGCTTTTAAACTGATTTTCGGAGAGCACATGAGATTACAAAAGCGAGTACAAGCAAGCGCTAGTTTTAATTTTAGAAACTTGCATGGGTGTGTCATCTTTTTTTGTCATAACCCATTATATCCTTTAGAAGGTTCGAACTTGCAATTATTTTTAAATCATATATTTGATGATATATTTGCAGGGAGTCACTGCCCTTGGATATTTTTTTGGTAATCCGATATATTTGTTAGATACTAAATGTGAATATCTTTTTTACTTGGATTTGAATCTTAATTCATAAAGTTGAATTTTTATTTCATGATAATCATATTCCATTAAAATTTTGTTTCTTACGATAACACCATTTGGATCAAATAATGGATGGATAATAATGACCACTGAAGGTGCTTATCGTAATTGTAATTATTTTTACCGTTTATCATATGAGAGTACCTTTTAAGAGCGATGGTATTGCTCGACTGTGTAGTAGCATTAAATTTATCGTACACGTAAAACAAACTCTAATCCAAGACGTCAATTTAAATGACAACTAGTTTTGAAAATTTGGCCAACCTTTCCTTTCTTGATTGCACGTTTTAGTCACTGATGTACTATCTCTAATTCTTAATATAAATGCTAGTTTGACTTTTAGTTTTAAATATATGACTCAATTTTATTTTATTTCTTATATTGATCTTTTTTTTCCTAATGTGCTTCTTATAGTAGTTATACATGTTAAAATAACTTTGCTAATATACATGATTTGCAAGGGTATTTTAGGAAAGACAATATCTATTTATTACAAATGACTAACTTAATTAATTTTCTTAATGTACTCAAATTAGTTAACTAGTATTTATATCAATAACCGGAGGTAGTATTAATAATGGACAAGCGCCCTCAAATGCTTTTTTTGTTTTTCTGTTCATTAAATTCTATATAAAATAAGTAATATTTTAATATCTCATGGACACGGAATGGTGCGGTTTTGAATTTTGTTTTTCATTTTGCAAAGAAAAATGTTTTAAAAGTGCGCAGTTTTTTTTTTTTTTGCGGAAAAATCATTAAAAAAATAATTTAAAACTGCACTATTTAGAGCTTGGGTCATTATGAGAAATATTAGAGACTAGGACACTATAGGCGGTCCACAGTTAAGCTCAACATTTTAATTACATGAAATTTTTCTTTATTTTTTTAGCTGAATTACATGAATTATTCTTATTTACGCAATTATGCTCACTATACTGTTTGATCTTATGAATAACTAAAAGAATATAAAATAACAACAACAATCCTCATCACTAATTAAGATGAGTTCATGAATTACATAATGCCATTATACTTTCTTAAAATTCAACTATTTAAATATATTATTTACCAATAAATTCTGTTTGTGTCTAAGCTAGCTCAAACTACATTTTCAAGTTTGTTTTAAGTATAAGATTATGAGTTTGAAATCTCTATAAAATATAATGAATGCGTGAGCTATAAAAAAAAAATTCGTTTTGATAATTTTTCTTTTAGTATCCTTTTTGGTCTGCTTCTATTTCTTTAGCTAATTATCTGCTCTCTTTTTTGGAAATTAAAATATTAAGCACTAACGACGTAAGATTATAAATGAGATCCAATTCACTAGCTAATCACATGAATTTTTTTTTTTAAAATATCATAATCATATTTCTTAATATCTTTCCTCCTTTTCCCATTTGATTATAATTCATGAAGTATCAAAAAGGATAATTTAAAAAAATAATAAATATGATAAATAAGTCTTATAATTTAAAATGAGGATCAACTCAATGATTAGACTTTATATTAAAAATTAGAAAAGTACGTCAACTCTTGCCGTTCAACAATCATCAATGTATTTTCTAATATTTCCATGTTTCTTGCGCCAGTCCAAAAAACACAATTTCAGTAAATCGTAGCATTCTCAATCAAGTTTTCATTTCTTTTTGGTTAAACTAACCTTTCATTTCTACCAAGAGGTATGAATATCAATTTACTTTTTGCTATACGTTAAAAGGATAAATTATCTATCACTTTCTCCGACTTGTTTAAAAAAAAAAAAAGAATAAATCATTTGTCAGGAGTTTCGGGTAGTACTCACCCTTCACCTAAATTATTCACATTAAAACTCAAAAGACTCAATTTTATTTTGGTTTTTATGATTATAATATATTTTGATATAATAGAAGTTATAATTAAAACAAAAATAATTTTTTTCAAAGAAAAAAAATATAAGATGAATCGTCCAAATTTTTAAATGATTTAAATTACATCTTTATAATTTGAAGAAATCGTGCAAAATTCGTATTCCTTTCATTATCATGTTGCCGCCATCTCACTGCTATATTAATAAATGTACTCCTTCAATCTTTAATATAAGACTTATTTAACTAATTTTATTAGATTAAAAAAGTTAAGTAAATTAATTAACTATAAGAAATATAATATGATTTTTCTAAAACACCATAATCATCTTTCTTAATATCCTTCCTTCATCAGTTACTTGATTATGGTTGAGAAAGTATTTGTAGGGGTAATTTAGAAAAAATAAATATGAGAAATATGTTTTATATTTAAAATTAAAATTAACTTAATAATTAGGTTCTATATTAAAAATCAGAATAGCATTTTTTTTTATGGGAAAACATCGTCCTTTTTGGCTTTGATTAAGTTGGCTGCACATTGTTATTGTGCGGTCATTATCCCTCTTATTGCTTCATTCCTCATGAAATTTTTCTTTTTTATACGACGGAAAGATATTCATTCCTCATGGTTTTCCTTACCGTGATTGTCACTAACTCATTATTACTAATAGTAATTAATTATAACTTTTTTAAAATGATAGAAACATTGAATTGAGTATGGAATCAAAAAATTGATCAAACATTTATATTGAAATTATTTAATTAATTTATGTTTTCACCTCTAGCATCCTAGCCTAAAATGCCGATTGCTATTTCAACCGATCAATGCCATTACCTTCAATTTTTAATATAAGAGCTCGTTAGAGTTTTATTTTGGTCATAAATATAAAATCTCAATTTACTTTGTCTTTCATATTTATCCTTTTTTTTTCAAGATAGTCTTTATGATAATGGTAGTTCTAACTAATATACTTGATTAATAAGAATATTTTAAAAAAACAACACATATTTATTATAAATAATTAATTTAACTAATTTTTTTAATTTACTCAAATTAATTAACTAATTCTTGTACTCCTCCGATCCTAAATATAAGACCCTTTTTATAATATAAATTATACTATAAAAAATATTTTACATTTAGCAGTAGAGGAGCATTAAAGGTCGGAATTAGTATTTGACACTGGCATCACCATATGTTTGTTTTGTAACACACGGGCGCGTCTGAGTATGTCGTGGAGTGTGGGTTTGCACGTTCCTCATTATGGGCAGCGGGGCAAGAGGGGCGATTAATGAGGGTTCATACCTAAAGATTGGAATAGGCTAGGGCCCATAACTTTAAGGGCTTGGAATGGCTTAACCTATTTAACAAATACTATCTCCAGTCCTAATTATAAGAGCCAGTTGATTAATTTAAAGAGATTAAGAAAGTAAGTTGAGTTAGTTATTTGTCCTAAATAAGTGCTGTCTTTCTTAAAATATCCTTGCTAATCAAGTGTATCGACTAGAACTATCATTATTAGAAGGGCTACTTTGGAAAAGAATATATAAATATGAAAGACAAAGTGGATTGAGGTCTTATATTTAGGACCAAAATAAAAATCAAATAGGGTCTTATATTAAAGAGCAAAGGTAGTAGATCGCGTTTAAAATTTATTTAACGATCCTTTAAGATAGAAGGATTAGGCTTTTAAATCTAAAGTCAACTAAAAGCCTACATTTGTATAGATTTAAAAAAGCTTTAGGCTTGTAGGCCTTTTGAAGGTTCGAGTTTGAACCGGAAAAAAAAAAAAAAAAACCCGCATACAGGTTCAGGTTTTAAATTCTTATTACGAGCACAGACCTGTTTAATTAAAATTTGAGCTAGATTGTTTTCATCCGTAATTATAGCTCCCAAGCTTTTTAAATGCTTTTGAAGTTTTACTAATAGGGTTGACTTCCTGTGAAGTTATTAGGAGAGAACAGTACTGTATATGACAAGTGACATTCTATGAAATTTTTGGATGAAAATAGGAATCCTCCTATCCTTAATATAAGACCCATTTAACTAATTTAATTAGATTAAAGAAGTTAGGTAAGTTAGTTAATTATAAGAAAAGTTACACATTTTTCCTAAAACACCATAATCATTTTTCTTAATACCCCCTCTTCCTCTTCTACTTGATTATGGTTGAGGGTATTCATAGGGGTATTTTAGAGAAAATTGATAAATATGAAAAATAGGTCTTATATTTAAGACCAAAACCAACTCATGAATTGGGTTCTATATTAAAGACCGGAAGAGTACTAAGATGGATAACTTATTGAAAAATACTAAGATAAATAACCTCCTAAAAAGGACTAAGATGAGTGACTTTTCAAAAAGCATTAGGATGGGTCACCTTCATTAATATTTCCTTATTCACTTCCATTTCATTTTCCACTTCCATTAGAAATTCTTTTTCAATTTCTCACAGTCTAATTAGGAAAAATATTTATATTTATTATCTGATAATGTTTCAAATATAAGGTATAAGTTTCTAAAAAAAAATATCTATAGGATACCAAACGGATCGCAGACAATTTATGCAAAATTTATATTATGTATGATTTTCAATTTTAGCACTACTCACATCTCAGTCCAGAAAATTCTTTTAGAAGTACCTGTAGAAATTTTATTGGCGGATAGGACTTGAACAGTTACAATATAATTCTTCTTCAAATCTGTATAACATATTTTCAGTTATATATAAACAGCTTTTGATTTGAAGACTCTTCATGCTCTGCTTTTATAGCCAGACCCCCCCCCCAAGCCCTGGCCTCGCCTCTGATGACGTGTCCCTAGAAATTGTTTTGTGAATAATTTTGTTGGTCGGGTTTCTTATATTTAATTCTCCGATCACATATAGTCATATATTTTATTTTTAAAACATTAATATTTAATATCATTTAATTATAAATTTATATCAAAAAAATAGAGCATATGATGATACTCCTCCGGTCCTAATTATAAGACCCAATTGACTTATTTGAGGAGATTAAGGAAGCAAGTTAAGTTGGTTATTTATAATAAATAAGTGTTGTCATTCCTAAAATATCCTTGCTAATTAAGTATATTGGCTAAAACTATCATTATTAGAAGGATTATCTTGGAAAAAAATGCATAAATATAAGAGACAAAATGGATTGGGGTCTTATAATTAGGACCAAATAAAAAGTCAAATGGGGTCTTATAATAAGGACCAGAGGAGTATATAATTAGACAAAATAAATATAAGTAATTTGAATCAAGTATTTTTCTTGTTTTGCGCCTTGTTCGTTTCTTTGTATTCCGTTGCCTTTCCCTATGTTTATGGAATGTTTGGCTGTTTATTAGAAATAGTTAATTTATGTTTCGTGGAATAATTTGAGTCAAAGGCAATGTTTTGCTAATTAAAAATAATTAATATATCCCCACATATATCACAGACGATGACTTAAAATATCAAGTCAAGCGATCTGCAAACATGTTGTACAATATACAGTCAAACTTGATACCTTCATAGGACAAAAGACATGACATTGCAGTCCCATGAACATGAGTGATCAATAAATAGTATTGAGTTAATGTTGAAAATTTTGCTAAAAAGGTATCCATATTTAATAACCGTTAATATCTTGAACAGATTTCTCTAATAAAAGAATACATGTGCTTAGTAAAAATAAATAAATAAATAAAACTTCAAGTGAGTGAAAAGAATTTAATATTTTTTAAGTAGAAGATAAAATTTGAGTCCTGTAAAAAAAATACATGTTGAAATCCTGCCATAGGTTTTATGACAAGAATTTTGAAAATTCATGGTAAATATAGTGCAAACCGCTTTATTTATAATAGAAAAATCCGTGGCAAAAGTAATTTGTGATAGAATTTCTGGACACACAATTTAAATTGATATAAATAAATAATGTGTCCAAAATAAATTGATATAAAAACAACATCGTGTGCAAAATGGTGGACAAGATCATGTGGGAGTTGAGTGAGCAGTTAGTCAGGGATGGAGTGGAACTGTAAATGTGATTTGGGGTTTGTTGAGGTAAAGTTACTTTCACAAGCTTTGTCTCAGAAATGACAGAATCTTTTTTTTTTGACCAGCAGAAGTAACAGAATCTGAAAATCAAGTCAGAGTAGTTATTACAAAGTATGTCTTGAATTGAATAAACTTGTCACTTATCGTTTCGGTGGTGAATATTAAAATAATTTTTAAAAAATTTAAATAAAAATTCAGACTATGGATTCTCTCATAATTTTTTATCTTCTTTTTTTTTGGGTAAAAATGAATTTTTCTGATTTAATATTTTATAAAATCGTTGTAATAGTATTACATAAAAAAGATAGAGGATGGATATCCACTTTTCAAAATATTAATTTTAACCCTCCTTTTTTTGAACTAAAGAATAAAATGAACGAAAAGTGGAGGGCAAGGTTGTCAAACTCACGAGTTTAACTAAACCCGTGATAATGATATAAACTCGGATCGTAAACTCGAATCGTAAACTCGTTAGTGTTTACTTTTATTAATAAACTGATATTAAAAATATATAATCAAATAATTAATATATAAAAAATGAGAACAATTTCATTTAAATATATTTTAAATTTAAATAATTAAAATTATATATATCAATGTTCATAATGTATCATTTCAACAATAAAATTTCTATAAAAATCATATATAAAGTCACTAAAAATAATCAAATTCAAAAATTTAGCACGAGTTTAAGAACAAGTTGACACGATTTTATAAGCTAAAAACATAAAAACAATAAACTCGGTAAATGAACTCGTAAGTTTAACCGAGTTTATAGTTATCACGAGTTTAAGAACAAGTCGACACGATTTTGTTAGTTGAAAACGTAAAAACGTTAAACTCAGAGAGTCAACTCGCGAGTTTAACAACAGTGGTGGAGGGAGGGACTACGAGAGAATCCAAATCCATTTCACATTCACTGTTCAATACATTTTATAAGCACCAAAATCACTTCCCGCTATCACTTACCTTTTTTTTAAAAAAATTTTTTTGTTAAAATCAGTTCTATGATTCATTTATGATAAACAAGCTTGCAATTTATGGAATCATAAAAAATTAATGATAAAAAGTTTTGCAAAAAAATTTAGTTGTATTGCTACCAAAAACAAAATATTTGTAAGGCATGCAAAACTCTTGCGTATCATTTTGGGGAGACGTACCATTAATCAAGCATCCAAATTCAAAAAAACTAAACAACAAAGGAGAAAACATTAGTATCATACTAATGTGGCATTGTTATCATCGAGATCGAGAGAGGGCTTCTTTTTCAAATGGGTTGGTGACATGTTAGTAGGTGCCTGTTTTGTAAGGGCATTTAATTTGGGTTTAACCGTAATGAAGGTGACAATTGGACCCCTTTTATTTCCCTTGCTTTAAGTTGGCGCCGGTTGCTGGCCAATGCCAAACTCCTCATTAATTGTGAAACAAACTACTTCTTGGAGTTTTCCAATCTTTTTTCTAAATCACTTCCAAATGTTCTTGCCAATCTCAACTAACTCTGATATTAAATATTACGGTATCTTTTCAATCTGTGATATAAGTAACTTTTAGAAGAATAACTTGATTCAAAATATAAATTTGGAGCGTAATAATATTTATTCTTCTAATTTTATTTATAAGATACTCCCAACGTATTTTATACAGACCCAAAAAAATTTAAATTGCATCACTCTCCATTAAAATATTACAAATTTTTAACTTTACTCCTACTTAATATAAACACCTTTCAAAAATTAATCATCTACACTATAATAAATGAATGAAAAAATAGTACATTCTTACTAAAAATTTTAATAAAGTAACTTATAAATATGATCAAGAAAAATATTATCTCTCCACCTTTTAAATAGGATCAAAAGAATATTTTTCAAGTTTGTCATTTGCAATTAATGTTTCAATGTAACTAATTGATCTGATTAATTGTTTCTTTATAATAAAGTAACGCTTGATTGGATACGTACAAATGTTTTTGGAAAAACAGCATTTTCTTTTACATATTAATTATCGCTAACTAATTTTAACCAATTTTTTGATTAACTTGATTCGGTTAATTGTTCCTTATATAAAGTAATGGGTTGAATAAATTTTAAAATAGAATTAATAAGGACTATGGTTTTCCTGATTATACTAAAAATGTTTAAACTACTTTATACTTTTCTGGTTCTAAATATAAGACTTTTTTCGTAGGACTAAACCCTTCTCGTAGTACGAAAAGAGTTTTATATTTAACACTGGAAGAGTAAATAAGGTCAGATAATTATAGAAATAATTTTTATTTATTGATATCTCAAACTTAAAATGACTTGATGATATTTAAGTTATTATTATACGTAAAAGAAAAGAAACAATTGAAAGCAGAGGGAAATCCCCCCCCCCCTCTCTCGACCTCCAAAGGATATTTTAATTAACGGAGAAAAGCCTAAGTAACGACAACTACAGCAAAAGGTTCAAAGAAAACTAACGGCAAACGAAAAGTCCAGACAAAAACAAAAACAACTAAGACCTAAAAGTTGTAAAGATAAAGAACCAGAGCAATTAAACAACTCCTTCTTGGTTATGCTCCTCAGAACGGCCTTCATTAAAAGACTTTTCAGTCGAAGAACTTCCTAAGCAAGTTGCATCAATGGTTAATATAGAAGGGAAAAAAAACTCCTCCAACCTTAAATATAAGATTCATTTTATAGTGTAATTTACATTACAAAATTATTCTTATATTTAAAATTAAAGGCGTACTACATCATCTTCTGATTATAAGATCTCGTTTGTAAGTTACAAATAAAATCTTATAATCAGGACATGAGGTACTAGATACCTAGAGCACACCTCCTGCGACCAAAAAGACCGACACAAAGGCTCTGTTTGGGTCAGCGTTTGCTGACCCAAAAGCAGCTTATATTATAATTTAAGCTGGGTTGATCATATAGGTCTGTTTGGGACAGCTTAAAACCTATTGAGCTTATTTATTTTTCAGCCTACTAAATGCTCAATGAAAATAAGCTTCACACAGGAGCTTATTTGAGAAGAGCTTTTACCAAATGTGCGTGTCAGGTCCTTTCTTTTTCACCCGCAAGTCCCACCAGCTTTCTTTTTTTTTTTTTATCATGTTTTATTTTATACTCAAAATATTTTTTATGGTTTCTCTCAATTTTAATTCAGTCATTAAATTTCACTTCTTCATTATATTATCTCAATTCTTTTTTTTATATTTCAATTTATATTTAAAATATTTTTTATGATTTCTTTAAAATTTTAAAATTTAATTCACTCATTAAATTTGATTTCTTCATATTAAATTATTTTAATTTCATTATATTATGTGAAATCAATTTTTTTTATGTTTCATTATTTATTAAAACTCATACCCATTTTGGTAATTTTTCAGCCAAACTTATTTTTACTTAACTATAATCCAAACAAGCTTTTATCAATCTCACTTTTACAAACTAACTTTTCTAAACTTCAATCCAAACACAATTCAACATATCTAATTTAACTGTTACCAACTTCACTTTTTCATAAACTACTTTTCCTATAAACTGCTTTTCCATTGCTGATCCAAGTCAATAGCTCAATTTCCTTCTCTAAAGGAGAAAGAAAGATTAGTCCGCGATTGAGCTTAACTTCAAAGTCTCCTGGAGTTAATGCTAACTACTCCAATCACATCTAGTCGATGAGTTTGACATCGGACAAGAAGCTAGATCCTTGCTATCAGTTTCAATAATAGCACAAGAAATATTAAGATCTTCATAAAGTGAGATAGCTTCCTTACTTTAAGAAGTTCGGCCACAACAAAATCCCCAAAAGCCCACAAGAAAGAACCAGAGCTATTCTGGCAAACTATTCCAATTGCTTGCCAACCCAACAATCTACCCACATCACCTCACTAGAATTAATAGAGAGATATCACTTTCTTCCAAATTTCCCATATCACAAAGAATACCGGCAAGCCATTCCTCAACAAAATTAATAGAGCCCTGATCAACCTGTAGAGAAAGCTCACTTCCAAACCAGATGGATCTTACCCAAGGGCAATAGAACAGGAGATGCTCCAAAGAAGGTGAACTGAACAATGTCGGCGAAAAAGAGCTTTCTTGGTTGCTACAACCTTAGAAACACAATGCCAAACAAATGATATGACCCTTGGAATAGTTTTAACATGCCATAAATTCGACCAAAATTCTTTGGAGAAGAAAAAAAGTACTCAGCCGAGTGAAATAGGAACCAAGATTCTGCATTGCCAACTTATAACCCTGCTTCACTGAGTAAACTCCATTATGAGTTTTGGTCGCCATAAGCTTATCCTTCATAACATGAAAATTAAGTCTAATAACCCCAGCAGGCATTATATCAAAGAAATTCCCACTGCCATTATCTATAATCTTATCCACTATCATCTTTTCTACTATATCGACATTCAAATTTGCTTTTAGAGTTCTACCTGCTAAACTTGGAATCCAATAGTTTATCTAGAGGGAAATAGATTTCCTATTTCCAAGTAGCCATTGACTATCTTTGTTAATCACAGCTCTACTCATTAAAATACTCGACCACATCCAAGAGGCCCTATAGCCCTTCTCAGCAGCCATGAAAGTAGTGTAGGCGAAATAAACCCCTTTAAGAACTTTAAAGCAGAGAGAGTGTTCCTCTTGAGATAGCCTCCAAGCAGTTTTTGCGAGCAACGCATCATTTAGGATCTCAAAATCTCAAAAGCCCATTGCACCTACAAATTTAGGAAGTTTCATGTGATCCCAGGCTTGCCAATGCAAACAACCACCATTCCCACTTCCCACCAAAAATTAGAGATAAGCCTATCAAGGTCCTCACAAGTTTTCTTGGAAAATTTGAAACAAGCCATAGATAAATTGGCATGGCATTAGTCACCGCCTTTATCATGACCTTACGTCAAGGATAGGATAATAAATTCTGCTTCCATCCTTGCACCTTCCTACCCACTTTCTCTCTCTCTTTTTTTTTCTACTAAAGAATAGGTATCCTCCTATTGGAGGCAATATTATTCGAGGCACTATCGGACACTAAATGTAGACACCTCTCTCAGCAGGGATTCGAACATTGGTTCATTATGTTATGGGAGACTAGCCCATTCTGCTAGACCTCACCCCATTAGCTACCCACTTTCTCTTTTACATAAGCCAAGGGTTGTTTTTTTTAATTTTTTTGTTCCAAATATTATGAACTCCAAGAGAACGACTAGGATCCTCAGCCACTAGGATCCCCAGATAATACTAACATGTTCTCTTATCAATGCGGTATTTTTTGAGAAAATCAGCCCTGACTTGCTAAAATTGGCTTGTTGATCAGAGGCCTTGCAATACAGGTTGAGCAAATTGGCTAAACAGGAGCAATTTTTTGCCTCCGCATTAATGAAAAGTAGAGCTCATCAGCCAAAAATGTATGAGACAGCATAGGACACTGGTTAGACAATTTAGTGCCTTTCAATTGTTTGCTTTCAATATTTTTATTTAACATGCAGGAGAGAACCTCAGTTACCAATATAAAGAGATAAGGGGATAGTGGGTTTCCTTGGAGTAATCTTTTGCCCGGATTTAAAGGATGCACTTGTTGGCCTAAAACACATAGATTTATCAACACTAACGAGACACATGCTATCACAGTTTCGGAAAATCCCATTCTATTCTGTCATAAACCTTGCTCATATTTATTTTCAGTGCAAATTCAAACTTGCCACCACTGGATTTACGCTTAAGATAACGGAGCACGTCATGAGCTGTAATTGTGTTATCAAAAATGAGGCGGCTAGGGACAAAAGCCCCTAGATTCAAGGATACGTATCTATCGAGGCACAGTTTCAGCCTATCGGCCACAAGCTTAGGTATAATTCTATAGGAAAAATTACAAAGTCCAATTGAATAACCATCTCCTAATAATATAAGTCACATCGATAAATTTATTACATGAATATGTAATTCTACTCTTAATCTATTATTCTATTAATTGTTGTTTTTGTGAAACTTGTATATGTTATATATTAAATGAAGGTGAAATTAAAAAATTATTAAATTTTAAAAGAGATAATGAGATATAAAGTTTTTTTGTTTGTTCTAATGAAGCAAAGTGCTTTCGGCAACAGCAATTTTTTTTTTTGGTGAACGCTATGTTGTCTCAGTGCTAACACTATTTGCCACGTTTAGATAAGGTTCTAAAATTAAGACTGTTATTGACATATTTGAGCACTGTGTTTAAATGGTATAATATAATAATATATCATTATGTTACTATTTAGAAGTCATTTGTACTTTTAAGCTTAACTGGCAAACCAAAAAATATATTAAATTTATAATTTTTTTATATTCATCCTTGTTTAAAAAAATATTAAAAATATGTTTTATATTTTTTTCACTATTTACTTTATCTCTCTTTACATTTAATAAATCAAAACCAACAAAGTAAAATTGATAAATAAAAAAAACCCATTAACTACCCAATCTATCACTTATATTTAGAAACAATTTTTTTTATTTATAAAAGACTCATAAATAAAAATAAAGTGATATTAATAGAATCAAAGATTATCTATTTTTGTGTCCCACAAGCCGGATCTCTGCTTCTCATTTAATTTTACATGATATGACAGCATAGTTATTGCACCTCAGATTTTCCTGCGCGAAGCCGTATACGTATCACCACTCCTTTTTCACTTTTATTTAATAATGTTCTCATGAAGAGTCCGCATGCCCTGCTCATCACATTTATAAGCAGGGTATGGAAATGAGATTCATTTTTTTTTTAAAATTACTTTTTATTTTTATTTATTTGTGTTAAATAAGATTCAATACTCTAAAATATTTTTTAGTAGCTCCTAGTATTCTAAATTAATTAATTTTTAATATACTTCGTACCTTAAAATATATTTTTAGAAAAATATAATATCTTAAATTCATTATTTTAGTGTATTCAATATCTGAAAATATTCTTTAAATTTTAATTTCATTAGTTTTCTTTAACTTTTGTATCTAACACTGTAAAACATATTTTTTTAGTAACACTCGGCATCACGAATTAATGAATTTTTAGTGCATTTAAAATTTTTTTTTCACTTATTATTTTTCAGTAGCATCTAATATTCTAAATTAATCAGTTTTTAGTGTCCACTAACACCCAATGCCCAATAAAAATTTGTAATGCATTTGCATGAGCTAAAAATTCATTGATTAATTTAGCATACTGAAAAATTTGTTTGTTTTTTTTTTTTTTTAAAGGATGAGTCCCATCTCCAAACGGTGCCGTCCAGGGAATGAGCATGCCCTGCTGATAGATGCAATGCGCAGGGCATGCGGCCTCGTCTGATGAGCCACATGATGGCATGATGCGGTCATTTTTCTTTTTTTTTTTTTTTTTAATTTTAATCTTTAAAGCTCCGTTCCGTTGGTAACTATGAAAATGACATTCTCTTTTAACCCGTTAAATGAATTAACAAAAATATTAAATCATATAATTCTGTCATAAAATTTAATAACTTTTAAATTTAATTCCTATTTTATATTTTTTTAAAAGAAAGTAACAATTAATAGCATAAGATATTAGGAATAAAATTATACATTTACACAATAAATTTAATGATATGACTTATATTAAGAAAAAAAAATAGCATTCTATCTGTCCTATAAATGGTATTCAAATTTGCAAAATAACTTAAATCCCTTGGAGCAAGACATTTTGGTGGGAAAAAAATGTGTTAGACATTTTCATCCATCACTTTATTTTGTTTTAACAACTAGGAAAATCAGGACTTGTGTATCACTAAGGAAATTTGAGAAAATTGTTGTATATCGTTGTCTTCTTTACAGGGACGTTTGTGTCATTTTGCATTAATATTTTTCAATTTCTTAAAATTATTTCAAGGTCAGGAAATGCATGGCATTTCAGCAGCTAAAATATGCACTTATTTTGTTGTTCCCAAAAAAAAAAATTCCGAACATCCTTTTTTTTAAGTTAATTGTACAAGGTTGCAACATCATCAAAAAAAGACAGCTAATTTAAGAGCAACTCTTCATTGAAAAAGAGATTAGATTCATTAATACTGAGGAAAGCGTTTCAAAACCAAATGATTTGATAGTAATAAATGATTCAGGTTCAAGTCCAATCGAATATCAATTACCGTTAGATGAGTACTTTCTCTTGCCATATCATAACTTTTCTTTGGGCAAAGGCTTTATATAGGAAGAATTATAATAAGATTTTTTTAAAAAATAAAATAAAATAAGTCTTAGAATCTATTATTTTTTATTCTAAAACTCATTAATTTTTTAAGTTGAGATCTTTTAGTAATTATTACAATGTTTTAGTAATTATTATTCTTCTAGTTTTATTTATAAGGTACTTTTAACATGTTTCATACATACCAGAAAAACTTTAAATTACATTAACTTTGTATTAAAATATAGCAATTTTCTAATTTTATCCTTATTTAATATATATATTTAAAAATAACTATCTATATTATGATAAATAAAGGATAATATAGTACATTTATAATAAAATTTAATAAAATGATTTAAATAGAATTAAAAAATATTCTTTCTCTACTCTATAAATAGGATCAGAAGATTATTTTTTAAGATGTCATTGTAATTTTCCGATTTAAATATGCAACCTGAAATGACTTGACATTAATAAATGAGTCAGGTGGAAGTCCAATCAAATATCAATTTTTTTGACCGGCAATCAAATATCAATTACGTTTAGATGTGTTTTGGCCCAAAAAAAATTACATTTAGATGTGTCTATCTCTCTTCATTAGATATCCATGTGAAAAGTACTTTCTTTGGGCATATTACAACTCTTCTTTGGGCAAGGAATTTAAATAGGAAAAATTATAATAAGATTTAAAAAAATTTTTTTAAAAATTGTTATTTTTATTCTAAAACTTACCAGTTGTTTAGGTTGAAACTTTTTAATAATTATTTTTCTCTTGAGACCTTATTAGATTGTTATTAAAATTTTTTAGTAACTATTTTTCTTTTTTAAGATCTCATTATAATTTTTTATTTAAATATACAATCTCATGCTTAAAAATTTAAGAAAATTGTATGGCATCATTGAATTATAAAGCCCCAACGTGCATGTGAGAGATATTTAATAAAAGATGCTTATGAAAATTACTTTAAAAATATCAACTGCTACCTCTACTTATATTTACAGGTGGTTTATATGAGAAATTCCCTTGATTCTATGTAAAAATAATTGGGAAGATGACAAACCAATACCTGTTAAATTTTAAAAAAATAAATAAGTTATGTTGACTATGAAGATTTTGACATGTCAAAATCTGTCAAAATTATCTATTTATCATTTTGAAATTGAACAGAATTTTTTTTTGTTATTTTTCTTAAATAGTTTTAAAAAATTAGCATGTTTTGGAACGTGATTGAAAAATCCTCTCATTTCTTCCTTACATTTAAAAACTCTCTCCTCCCTCCCTCCATATAAGAAGGGGTGAAAGTGAAAATTTATGATTAATTATCATATTAACTTCTTATTATTTTCAACTAAAATTTTGTTCTAGAAAACTTCCGAGAGTAGAGCAGTAGCGGGGGGCTAATTAATGAGGTGAGTGAGGAGTTCACTTAGGCTCAACCGTTTACAATTAAGAGGGTTGACAACTGTGGTTCCATTGCACTGACACCTACTCTTCCCTCCCACCCACAATCCTATTTATAAAGTAATAAAAAAATTTTAATCTTATTTATAAGTTATTTTATTAAATATTTAATATGAGTTTATTATTTTACTATTTATTTATTATATACATTATTATTTTCTTGAAAAATTGTTAAATTTTAAAACACAATTATTAATATTTAAGGTTTTTTTTCGGTTCTCAAGAAATATGTTGAAAGTGATAAATAGGATAAGAGAAGTATAAGGTATATCTAATTCTTTTATTAAGATTAAGGAGAGGTGATTAACTCATTAATTTTATTTGAAAGTTTTTTTTTAAATATGTGGTAGCAGGAATCACATTGAGGAAGTTATAGAAATTGCAATTAATGAGATTTTAAATGGAAATAATGTTTAAAAAATGTAATTAATATCTATTTGATGACTTATAATAAACATTATTTATTATTTTTTAATTTATTGTTTTTAAGAAGTGTTTTATAATGAAGATTAGAAGGACAATATTGGGAAGGAATGAATTTATTATCGATAAATAAAATAAAACTATAAAAATAGTACGATCATTTTAAATTTTGCATTGCACTTGACATGATTATTCGTTTTTGGTATAAGATTAATGGTACGTCTCTTGTTGGACAGGACAAGCTATGCAACGCGTTCTGTCAATTTCTTGAATAGTTTTGATTTATGAACCTCAAATGTACATATCATACTCAAGAAGGTACGTGACATGCGTTATGAAATCACACATGAAAAGTCAAAAATACCCCTATAGTAGCCTGGAAAGGCAAAAGTCAAAAGCACAGCCCTCTGCTTTCAATTTTTCAGATCCAATTTTGATCATATATTATATGAGTCATTTCTTTTCTTTTCTTTTCTTTATGGGTAATTTTGGTCATCTGCACCTCTTTTTTATTTCAAGAAATATTATTTGGATAATCTTCTGGTAATACATTTTCAGTCCTAAATATAAGACCTATTTTATAATATAAAATATATTATATTTAGGATAGAAGTAGTACTATTTTAACTCTATTTATAATTACTTTTAATATTTTTTCACAAAAATTAAAAAAATCAAATCTTATTTGCTCTGCATTAAAATTTAATAGTCATATGACTTTATTTCTATTGAATATATATTTTTTAACAAAATAACAATCTACATAATAATAAATAAAGAGTAAAATAGTATACTTATATTAAAAAATTTAATAATATGACTTAATATAAATAAGACAAAAAAATCTTCTACCCCAGTGTAATAAATAAAGCCAAAGCCAAAGGGTATGTCTTACAGACAAATCATCATTTTATACTTTCATATTTATCTCCATTCTGTATATTCCGATCTCTCGTTTGTGTTGGAAACTTTCTGTGCAATCCAAATGGGTTTGTTTCAGAACAGAGGCGCTCACTTTGGCAGTCCCACCAAAGTCGGTTAATTAATTACTCGGTTCAAACAAGATAATCTTGACCTCTTTTTACAGCTTTCACTTTCAAATACTAATCCTTAATATAATATTTTATTTTATTTTCATTTTGATCGTAATTATAAGATTTCAATATATTTTGTCTCTCATATTTATATATTTTTTTCTAAGACAGTCCTTTTAATAATGATAGTTCTAGATAAACTTGATTAGCAAGAATATTTTAAGAAAAACAATACCTATTTATTATAAATAACTAACCTTACTTATATTTTTAATTTTCTTAAATCAGTTAACTAATTCTTATAAGATGGGAGGCGGTAGTTGACAAACTCAACATATCTTCTGGAAACGGCCTCTTGTAAGTACATTCATGTCCGTTGCTTCATCACTGCTTTCTTCTGCCTCTCTCTCTCTCTCTCTCTCTCTTTATATTCACTTATAGCCTCACATTATCTTTTACCATTTCCCAGCCTCCACATACTCACAAACGCACAGAGATAGTGTTGTACACTTTCTTTGCTCACATCTGACACGTAAGGATTTTTCTTTCTCAGTTGCTTAAGATAATCATCCCTGGTTTGGTAGATAGTAGTATCAACTGTGTTGTCTGATTTGGTTTGTAGTGAGATTTCTACTGGTCTCAAGTGTCTGAAAGTTCCAGTGTTCACATAAGGATTTAGTTCTTTCTAGCTTTATTAGAATTCAGACACTGTAGTTTTGTTTGGTAGATCAGATTACATAAACTTTGCTTCTTAAGTTATGTAACAGACCTTTGAATTCTGAGATTCTGAAGTCTGAAACCAATGGAACGATTTTTCTTAATTTCCTGGTTGCTGGTAGTCTCACCCTTTGTTTCCTTAATTTGGAACCAACCCAACCCATCAGTATCTTTTGGTTTCTTTCTGTCAGATTCTAAAACCTCCTTTGCTTCATATAAGGATTTTCATTCTCTCCCAGCTAGCTGCTTATCAGAATCTGATGAAATTCAGAAACTTTTGTTGTTCCCATAAAGATTTTCGTTTCCTTCTTACTTGCTCAGAATATGATGAAATCTCAGAAACTTCCATTGCTCTCGTAAGAACTTTCTTTTCCTTCTTCTTAGTTTCTCAAAATCTGGTGAAATCTAAGAAACTTCCATTTCTGACATAAGAATTTTCATTTTCTTCCTAGTTGCTTAGAATCTTAAACCTCTGAAACTTACTTAAGGACCTTCTTTTGAGTCTGAACTCTCTGAAACTTCCATTTCTGACATTAGAATTCTCATTTTGTTCCTAGTTGCTTAGAATCTGAAAACTCTTAAATAAGTACCCTTTTTGAGTTTTAACTCTCGGAAACTTCCATGGCTGACACGAGGATTTTTCAATAGTTTGATAGAAGCATTCATGGAGGAAGAAAGGGAAGGAGATAACAATGGAGGGATCCGGGCGAACAGCAGCCTGAGGATGAGCATAGGGTCAATGAGCAGCAGAAGGAGCTGGGTTACTGCAAGTATGAGAGACACATGGAGTGGCCATGGAGGAGTGTTTGAGAGAAGCATGAGAAGAGAAGATGAAGATGAAGAAGAACTGAAATGGGCAGCCATAGAAAGGCTTCCAACATTTGAGAGAATAAGAACAGGCATGATGAAGAAGGAGAAGAAGAAGGAGCTTCGGGTTCTTGAGGATTTTGGAACTGTGGATTATGAACAGGTTGATGTCACCAAGCTTGGGATACAGGAAAAGAGGCATCTCTTGGACTGTATTCTGCAGAATATTGAAGAAGATAATCTCAAGTTCTTGCAGAGGCTCAGAAACAGGATTGATAAGTAAGTTTACCTCTTTCTTATTTTTCTGCTTGGAAATGCAAATCTGTTCATCTCAAGTTTGATTCTTGCTTTAGATTAGAAGGGAGAAAAACATTAAATTAATCGGAGTTCGCTGCTCAGGTAGGATTGGATGGGGAAGAATAATGGAAGAAAATGAAAGCCAATAATATATATTTTAATTTTAACATCTATTATTAAGTTGAGGGATACTCTTATTTGGAATGCGTTTGAATAAAAAAAGATGAAGGAGAGAGGAAAGTGAAAAATTACAATTTTTGATGATTTTTGTTGTTTAAATTTGGATATATATATAGTATAATTTTACAATATAGTTGGGTTGGAAATATTACTATAGACCTTAAGATTCTAGTTCATCTTCCTTTTCGTCTTTTTCTCTCAATCCAAATGTAAAGAAAATTCACTCTGGGACAAAGCTTGAAGACATGTGGATCATAATTTTCCTTCTTTTTTCACTTTATTTTAAAATCTAACACAAAACTAACAGTGGACGGTGTAACTTGCAAAACATACTCCCTCTCTTTTAACAAAATATTCTTTTTGGAGTTTTAATTAATTTTCAAAATATTTGTCGCCTTAGAATATTCAATGAATCCTTTCACGATTGTTATACTCATTTACCATTCGCTAATAACAGGTGTAGCATTTGAAACAAAGGTATTTACTACAAGGGCATTTTAATTTAATATTATGAAATTTTGGTATAATCTAGCTTTTGTATTAGGCAAAATGACATAAAAGATTGTGTAAATTACAAAATCTCAACTCAAGAATTATCTTAAAAAATGTCTTGTTGTTTGCCAGTCAATTATTGTGAAAACCTGTTCGAGTATTATAACGAATCGTGATTTGGAGTTTTGTAATTTTCATGGTTTTTATCTGTCATTTTTTCTGACAATTATTTTGAAACAAATAAGAGAATTTGTATGTGCACGTGTAAAATCACAACTTGAAGAAGTACCGGCTATTAAAAAATACTTTTTTGTAAATCAAGACAAATTTATTAATATATTTATTTTATACAATGTAAAATTATTTTTAAAAACAGGGTTTAATTTTCACCTAAACATTGTTGAGTGAAAGAGATTCAATGTCCTTAACTCAAACTCTTAAATTTGAGTTTTATGAATGAAAAATTATGCTATGAGAACTACTTCTCATTTATATTTCAATCTCACTCAAAATTTAAACTAGTTGATAATATCATATACATCGTTAATTAATATTATCAACTAATGTAAATTCAAGTACTGCTGAACTTTAAATAACTGGTACCATTCTAACATTATTTTAGAAAATTATCTATTGGTCCTAGTGAATATGGGTGTCTCAATTTATACACAGTATAAATAGATTTCAAGGAATTTAATATATACAAATTGAGTTACATCATTTATAAGTCAAATTTGTAGATACTAAGAGGCTATTTGGAAACGATGTAGAAAAAAGTTCTTTTGCATTTTATGGGATAAAATTTTTCTTATATATATTTCAAATTCACTTAAAATAAACTAATCTAAACACCCCTAATCTTTTAGAACTTGTTAGTGTTAAATAAATTTTAATATACCTGCTTGTGTTTAATTTAATTACCTAGGACCTATAGGTAATTTTTCCCATTTCTTTTTCTTTCTGCAATCTTCGAATTTTAATATTTATAAAAGAGCATTAATAATTTGATAAAACGATTTAAATATAAAAATATATGTAGCTTACTTTAGTTCAAATATAGTTTGATTTTACATGGACTAATTTTTCCTTCTCAACAACTTTAAATTTTGGTTTTGTTAAATAGGGTTGGAATAGAGATTCCAAAGATTGAAGTTCGATTTGAGCATTTGTTTGTAGAAGGAGAAGCATATATTGGAACCAGAGCACTTCCCACATTAGTCAATTCTACCCTCAATGCAATGGAGGTATTTTAATTTTATTAATTATTCAACACTAATTATTACAATAATTAATTTAATTAGTTATCTACTCCCTATGGGCTATTTCATCTAGTGGACCATTCTTCATTTGGCCACATAATGTTGACATTTCTTTTCGTTTTTCAATTATTAACTTTGAATCTCATCTAACTACCTTTCTTTCTTTTAATTTGCCCCAACCACTTCAAGTTCTTAATTGCAGACAGCAATTATAGGAGGCAGAAATCAGTTATAAAAAGAAAATAAAATGATATTTATATTTTTTTTTAATGGAAAGATGTAGTTTTTGTGCAGGACAGGAGTATTTAATTGTTGCTGGGCACATATATAACCAAAGACAGAAAATACAGACATGTGCATTAATGTCTGATACAAAGTGAAAATAAAAAATTGCTCCCCTGTATAATCTATTTTTGTCTATTTATATCAATTTACTTGCAGAGAATATTTTTAATTTTGAATATTTTTTAATTGAGGGGATGTAATTTGACTGATTCAATTATCGGATTTAAGTTGTTTAAATTCAAATTCAGACGGCTTAATATTTAGCTTTTACAAACTTACCATTGAAAGATATATTTTTTTAACTGTGTTACTTCTTATGAGACAAAAAAAAAATCAAAATGAAGTAAGTTTAATTTTTTTTTTGGTCACTTGTTTCTCTGGAAAACAAAGAATGAAAATCACAGGATTCAAGTTCATGTGCGTTGTGTTACAAAAGGGGGAAAAGTTCACGTGCTTTGAGTTTTGTGGTACCTAAGTAGGCTACCAAATTCCCCTTGAAGGCAGTTACTCCCATGATCCTTGGACCACAAAATAAAACAAATACTACCTCGATCTTTAATATAAGAGCTAGTTGTCTAGTTTGAACAGATTAATAAAACTAGCTAAGTTAGTTATTTGGAATAAACATATGTTGTCTTTCTTAAAATATCATTGCTAATCATGTAGACATTTAATATGTGCAACAACTACAAGAATTACCTTAAAAAAATGAATAAATATGGGAGATAAAGTGGATTGGAGTTTTTATATTTAGGATCAAATTAAATGTCAAACTAGTTCTTTTATGAAGAGTAGGAGGTAGTACATTAAATTCTTTTCGTTTTTTTTCAAACATCATTTTTCATCTGAAACATACATGTATATTTTCCTTTTTAAATTCCTATGTAGGTCCTTAAGTTAGATAAAAATTGCATTTACTTGAATAAACTAGCTGAAATATCATAAAATTGGAGCCCTCGTGATTCTTGACTTATAAGTCATTGATTGATTAAAAAAAGGCATTGCAATGAACTTAGCTTTAATATGCCTAGAATTGTTTTCCTATATATATATATATATTTATATATTGATGAATTGCTTCTTTCCACTGTTCTTGTTTGAGTAAACAGAATGTTCTGGGATCAATCAAGCTTTTCCCATCCAAGAAAAGGGTTGTCAATATACTTCAAGATGTTAGTGGAATCCTCAAACCTTCAAGGTGATTTTACAGACATCATCTCTATTATGTCACTCTCTAAATTCTTCATATTATTTCTCTCTTTTTTTTTAATATTATTTCAGTTTATATAAATTGTAGCTATTTATTTTTGGATAAGGAAATTTTTTGATCTACTGCTGTTGCTAGTATGTTAGTGAAATCAAATCTCGATTATGAGGTTTCAAAATTTGTGAAACAAGATCTTATGGTAAAATGATATATCCGAATAATTAGTTGCTTAAGAGTTTAATGACACAATGCAATCTATATAGTTGACTTCACTCGGTAGAAAGACTTATTACTGATGTCGAAGTTTTAGGGTTGAAACTTGGCATGATATTTCAGGCCAACCAAAAAAAAAAAAAAAAGCTTGACTTGATATCAAATTATTTAGAAATTATAATATAATAAAATTATTTATGAGCTTTTTGATCAATTAAGCAAAAATTAGTCTCAAAAGTTTCATCAACATTGCAGTATTTTGCTAACTCAGTCCTTATATCACACTTTTTTAGAATGACCTTGCTTCTGGGGCCTCCAGGAGCTGGAAAAACTACACTGCTTCAGGCTCTTGCAAACAAATCAGATAAAGACTTAAGGGTTAGTCATTCTTTTACTCAATTTCAATCACTTGTCCCCCCCCCCCCCCCCCGGGGGAATCATGCTTCTGAGATCCTACTTGAGAGTGATCTGAGGGATTGAATCTTTTAACCATTCAAAAAATCTGTAAAAAGGTAGCTGAACTTTACAATGATTGTGTATATCAATGCAAAATACTCCTAATAATATAATCTTTTAATTCATTAATTATGGCGTCTGTCTTTTTATGACAGACACGGAAATTACTATTTTCTGGTATTGCTGTTCCTAGTACACTCCATATACAGTTGCAAAAATGCATCTTTAATACACGCCGAGTATGTTATTTTGCAACTAGTAGTAGGATAAGCAATTTAGAAGCAAGGAATTGTTAAGTAGACTTAGTGTCCCTTAGTGTACATGAATGCTTTTACATGTCTCTTTGTGGTTGACATGAAGTTTTAGTTTTAGCACTGGACTGATCAAAATCAATCAACAGGTATCAGGAAGAATCACTTACTGTGGTCGTGAATTATCAGAGTTTGTCCCTCAGAGAACATGTGCTTATATAAGCCAACATGATCTTCATCATGGAGAGATGACGGTTAGAGAGACTCTGGACTTTTCTGCGCGTTGTTTGGGAGTTGGAACAAGGTATGAATTGTTGCTGGAATTGTTGAAACGAGAAAAGCAAACCCGAATCAAGCCGGACCCCGAAATAGATGCTTTCATGAAAGCCACTGCAACGGCTGGCCAAGAAACAACTCTTGTTACTGATTACATTCTCAAGGTTTAGTACCTCTATTTCCGTTGATATTTTTCCCCTTATTTTCTTTCACTAAGTCAGTATAGCTTGAGTTCCTGGTTTGTCTAACATATCCATAAAATGAAGACAGATTCTTGGACTGGAAACATGTGCTGATACTTTGGTGGGCGATGAGATGAGAAGGGGCATATCTGGTGGAGAAAGGAAGAGATTAACTACTGGTATAAGAAATAGTGGGCAAAATATACTTTTGGTCTCTTAATTCCATATGAAAATAAGAAATGTCAATTCTTTTTTTTTTTTTTTGGCTTTAGATGTAAATCTGCAAGAAAATCTTTGAATACAAGTTGAAAAATAAAGAACAAAATTAAAACTTGTAACTTCATGCCAGTCTTTCTACATCATTATTGGCTCTAGTTTCATCCCTTTATATTCAAAAACATTGTCAGTGTTCCTCCTATACGTGATTTGTAAGATGACATCAGATAATTTTGGTAGTGATCTCCACAGATATAGGTTTAGGTAAAATGTCAACAACATTTCCAATTGATTGGAAACATTTTGAACGGAAACTTCAGGTAAAAAAGTTGCATAATTAGTCTGGTGAATATTGATTTGCATTATAGAACTACCTATTTTGCTATCTTTCACTTAAATAGTAAGATCAAAATATTGATGCAGGTGAGATGCTGGTTGGGCCTGCAAAAGCTTTCTTTATGGATGAAATTTCAACTGGTTTGGATAGTTCCACAACCTTTCAAATTGTTAGGTCCTTGGGACAGATGGTCCATATCATGGATGTTACAATGTTAATCTCTCTTTTGCAACCTGCACCAGAGACCTACGACCTTTTTGACGACATAATCTTACTTGCAGAAGGCCAAATAGTATATCAAGGCCCACGTGAAAACATTCTCAGTTTCTTTGAAAGTGTTGGTTTCAAATGCCCAGAAAGAAAAGGAATTGCAGACTTCTTACAAGAAGTCACTTCCAAGAAGGACCAAGAGCAATACTGGTTCAGAAGGGACAAACCTTACCAATACGTTAGTGTGCCTGATTTAGTAGACCACTTCAACAAGCACTACATTGGTCAGAAACTCTATGGAGAGCTTCAGATTCCTTATGACCAACAAAAAACTCATCCAGCTGCATTGGTGACAGAGAAGTATGGTGTTTCAAGATGGGAGCTTTTCAAGGCTTGCTTTGCTAGAGAGTGCCTCCTGTTGAAACGAAACTCCTTCATATATATATTCAAGACAACTCAAATTATAATAATGTCTTTGATTGCCTTGACAGTATTTTTGAGAACAGAAATGAAGTATGGAAAACTTGAAGATGGGACAAAATTCTTTGGTGCTTTGTTTTTCAGTCTTATCAATGTCATGTTCAATGGCATGGCGGAACTTGCACTCACCATTTTAAGGCTCCCTGTTTTTTTCAAGCAGAGAGATTTCTTGTTTTACCCTGCATGGGCTTTTGCACTGCCCATTTGGGTCCTTAGAATCCCTCTCTCTTTGATGGAGTCAGGATTATGGGTCGTCCTTACTTATTATACCATTGGATTTGCTCCTTCTGCTAGTAGGTACGTATCAACTGAGATAGAAAAAATTCATGGGTTTCATTTCACATCTTGACATCTTGAGTCAGAGTAGTTCTTGACAAGGTATTAGAATCTTTATGACTAACTTGTCAAGAGATCCATCCATCCATGTCACCTGGTCCTCCACAAAAATGACAGCTTTAATCGCAAATAATTGAGTTAGATCATATTCTTCTGCAATTTTTTTAGTATGATTGTATTTCAAACTATAATAGATGGTGAATATAGAAAAAATATATTTCAGGTTTTTTCGTCAGTTTTTGGCATTCTTTTGCGTGCATCAAATGGGTTTATCCCTTTTCCGCTTCATTGCTGCACTCGGAAGAACACAAATTGTAGCAAACACACTTGGTACCTTCACACTGCTACTTGTTTTTGTCCTTGGTGGTTTCATCGTTGCTAAAGGTAAGCAGGAGTCTGTATTTTTATTTCCACTTCTGCTTTGCTGGTCAAAAAAAGCATGAAATAAAATAAGTTTACCTACCTTCAACTTTAGCTTTTCTGTGAAATGGATATTTATCTGATATCGTAGTTTCTCTAACCAAGTGATAAAAAGTTCCATACTTAAAATTCTTAGGTCTTTATTGAAGAACTTAAACTTTCAAGTGAAATGGTTCTTGACATGGTATGTGAAACTTGGGTTTTTACCTTCACAGATGACATCAAACCGTGGATGATATGGGGCTACTATGCTTCTCCTATGATGTATGGACAAAACGCCATAGTCATAAATGAATTCCTTGACAAAAGATGGAGTGCTGTAAGACACTTTAAATGTGAAGACAAGTATTTCTCTGGCCTTGTGAAATTGCTTTGCTGATAGTTCATTTCTGCATATTTATGCTTTTCCACAGCCTAATATAGACCCAAGAATCCCTGAACCCACTGTTGGAAAGGCTCTTCTCAAGGCTAGAGGGATGTTCACTGAAGAATATTGGTACTGGATCTCTGTTGGTGCTCTTCTAGGCTTTTCTCTACTTTTCAACATTTGTTTCATTGCTGCATTAGCATTCTTGAGTCGTAAGTAACCATATTAATCTGCCTTCTATCGCATTAATACATGACTTCATTTTCGAGACTGGCTTAAAATATCAATTTGCAGCATTTGGAGATTCTAAATCTATTACTGTTGAGGAGGATGTCAAAAGGACAAGCATGACGGGATCATCATCCATTGAAATACAAGAAATGAAAACCACAGGAGATAGCTCAGCTTCAACTAAGAACTTGTTTGAAGGTAATGAATCTCACGTTTGGTTCATTGGTTGTCTTACAGATACATTGCTCGAAAGATTTACACTGTGATTTTTTGCATGTTCCATCCCTTAATGCTTCTGGGGAAGTTTTATCCATTTTGGAAATTGAATCAGTTGCAATTTACGCAAACCTCATATGGCTATAAGATATTCCCTCTTTATTACCAACTGCTGGTAATTATACAGGCATCAACATCCAAGACGGTTCAAATCCTAAAACAGCGGAGAGTGCAACAACTAAGAGGGGAATGGTCTTGCCTTTTCGGCCCCTATCACTTGCTTTTGATCACGTGAATTACTACGTTGATATGCCAACTGTAAATTTCTACACTCTTGTCTTCTTTAATCATCTTCTCAAATTATTATTGACTTTAGATATAATAGAGATAGAGATTCACTCAATAAAAATTATTCACCACTTTTGGCGTTCTTATTTAGTTTATTATTTATGGGCACTTCAAAAGAGGAGTTGTTTCTCATATTAGACATGACACACGCCTTTAAATTGCTAGAGGACATTTCAAATTTTATCACGAGGCTCTGCTCAGGTGGTGCTTTATATCCATATTAGCATTCTCATTAGTTTACTAGTTGGTCCATGTATCTAGGCTAGCTAACTTCCTTTCTTTATGTTCACATTTGTCGCTAAAAGACAATCTAAACTTTAAACTAAGTATAACACAGGCAGTTTGAAAACCATTGGCTGAATTAAGTAATCATGACAAGAAGAGTTTTCTGCTACACACATATTCATATGATAATTGGTGTTTTTGGAATAAAATATGATATTAATGATCCACGATCTTTAATACTTGGCAAGTTTTCCTGTGATAGGAAATGAAGAAGCAAGGAATTGAAGAAAATAGGCTTCAGATTCTACGCAATGTTAGTGGCGCTTTTAGACCTGGAGTTTTAACTGCACTAGTTGGTGTCAGTGGTGCTGGCAAAACTACTTTGATGGATGTTCTTGCGGGAAGAAAAACTGGTGGCTATATAGAAGGAAGCATCAGTATTTCTGGTTTTCCAAAGAACCAAGCAACTTTTGCTCGCATCAGTGGTTATTGTGAACAAAATGATATCCATTCTCCACATGTCACAGTCTATGAATCTCTTATATTTTCTGCTTGGCTGCGTCTTGGTAAGGAGGTGAATAGAGAAACACAGAAGGTATTGCTTTATTCTTACCAGAGGTTATAATAGCATAACTCATGAATTTTCACTTGACAGTGAAAGTATATATTCTATTATTTTATACAACATGCAAGGTTCAACTAATATGTCATGATTTATCAGTGAAAGCAAATGTATAGTGACTACTAACAAATTAAAATTACTTTCTTGCAAATTTGGACATCAACTCCAACACTATGCTTCAATTACTGGTCATGTTCTAGCTAATCTTCACCTCTGTTGCAATTGTTATCAATACGACTATTGTTAGATGGTTTTCTTTCTGTGTTACAGATGTTTGTTGAGGAAGTTATGGAGTTGGTTGAGCTACGTGCAGTGAAAGATTTTCTAGTAGGACTTCCAGGAATAGATGGTTTGTCAACTGAGCAAAGAAAGAGACTCACCATTGCTGTAGAATTGGTTGCCAATCCTTCTATAATCTTCATGGATGAGCCAACATCTGGCCTCGATGCTCGAGCTGCAGCCATTGTTATGCGTACCATTAGAAATACAGTGGACACAGGGAGAACCGTTGTTTGCACAATTCATCAACCAAGCATTGACATATTTGAAGCTTTCGACGAGGTACATGACTTTCAGGTCTAGTTCTGTTGTGTTTGTTATATAAAGCTGGTAATGCAGGCCAACTCCCCGGGTATTATCAATTTGTGGAGCATGTATCATATTTTTAATGATTGTCATGAAGGAACCGTTCTTAATCCATCTCATCTTTCTTTTAGCTGCTTTTGATGAAGAGAGGAGGACAAGTCATATATAGTGGTCCCCTTGGTCGAAATTCTCAGGACTTAATAGAATACTTTGAAGTGAGTATGACTTTTTGACAATGCATATAGTAATTTGTCAATAATAATACAAAATCCACGTGTTTGTTTTGAGTAAAAACCCATGGAGAAACCCTTTTGAAATGTTCAGGTCATTCCATCAGTTCCTAAGATCAAAGATGGAATCAATCCTGCCACGTGGATGTTGGAGATCACTTCTACGGCAGCTGAGTCTCAGCTAGGTGTGGACTTTGCAGAACTGTACTCCAAGTCAGAATTGTATCAGTGAGTAGTAGTAGCCTTTGTGTCCTTTTTTGTACCAGAAATTAGGAACACATTTATACAATTTTTTAATAAATTTTAACGTGTTTAGGAGGAACCAGAAACTTATTAAAGAGCTAAGCACTCCAGCACCAGGAGCAAAGGATCTATACTTCCCAACTAAATACTCCCAGGCATTTGTAACTCAATGCAAAGCTTGCTTCTGGAAACAACACTGGTCTTATTGGAGAAATCCACAGTATAATGCCATCAGGTTGTTCTTGACAATAATTGTTGGCGTCATTTTTGGGCTCATTTTCTGGGACAAAGGCAATGAAACGTAAGTTGTTTTCCTTGATAGTAATGTACTTGTGCAATGGTACCTGTTAATTCTTCATTGCTTGGTCATTAAAACTAATACCATGTTAACATTCTGCATGTTTTGTTGATTAATTGGTATTCTTATAAACTTAGAATTGTATGTGACATCTCTCTCACACCCTTTTTGGATGACATTTCAACAATATGTTTGTTAGACCCTGAATGAGAAATAATTTCAGACTCATGAATAAAGCACATTTTGTCTACAGACAAAGAGAACAAGAACTGTTCAATCTTATGGGTGCTATATTTTCCGCTATTTTCTTCCTTGGAGCCACAAACACTTCTGCTGTCCAACCTGTTGTTGCAATAGAAAGAACAGTTTTCTACCGAGAAAGAGCAGCTGGAATGTACTCAGCTATCCCTTATGCATTTGCTCAGGTAAATTCAACTGATCCTCTTACTGCAAGAAAGAAGGCCAAATTATTTGTGAATGTGCCAAGTTGATCTCAGCAATTCTTGTCTTCTTCAGCTTCTTTATGTCCCTTTGCTTTTTAATGGAGGAAGTTGAAAAGAAATGTACCTTTTCTCTGTGATGATCCCTGATGCTGACAAATTTGATACAATGTGCAAACAATTTCATTGCAGGTAGCTGTAGAGATGATTTATGTGGCAATACAAACTCTTGTTTATAGCCTTATCCTTTTCTCAATGATTGGGTTCACCTGGCATGTTGACAAGTTCTTGTGGTTCTATTACTTTGTCTTCATGTCCTTTGTCTACTTCACACTTTATGGGATGATGACCGTAGCTCTAACACCAAACCACCAAATTGCTGCAATTGTTATGTCCTTCTTTCTCACTTTCTGGAATCTCTTCACTGGTTTCATTATCCCAAGAAAGGTATTTACTTTCTTTCTTCACTTCCATACACTTTCCACACACTAAGGACACCGACTGACTTCCGTTTCAGTATCATAGTGCCTATTGTTCAACTATTCTTTATCTCTTGCCATGATATTTGATCATATATACAATTTTTCAGTAGAAATAGTTCAATACACAGCTGAAAAACAGAACATTCACTTAAATGATGCTCCCTCTGGCCTTGAACATATTTGTTCTTTATATTTGAGACCAGATAAGAATACCGGTATTAGCAGTTTGATGGAAAAGTCTGAATTACTCAATATAATAATGAACATGAGATTGCATGAAGCACAAATTTCGATGAGGTTTTTCGTTTTTGCAGCTCATTCCAATATGGTGGAGGTGGTATTACTGGGCAAGCCCTACAGCTTGGACCGTGTATGGCCTTGTTACTTCCCAAATAGGAGACAAAACTAGTCTTGTAGAAGTTCCTGGATCAGCACCAATATCAGTAAAAGAGTATCTGAAGAAACAGATGGGCTTTGAATATGGTTTCCTGGGTGCTGTTGCTGTTGCTCATGTTGCTTTTGCTGTTGTATTTCTCTTTGTATTTGCTTATGGCATCAAGTTCCTTAACTTCCAAAAACGGTAAAGGAGTTTTAGGGACATGAGAAGTGAACAGAAAAGAAATATTTTTACTCTCTCTCTGTATACTAACTGCTGTCACAAGAAGTGCCATATGCCAAAGGGCATATCCCAGACAAAAAATAATAAAATCAAATAAAATCAAATCAAAGTATATAGAAATTGATCAGCAATTATACATATGCTATTCAATTTCCAAGTTGATCTCTGATGTTGGATTATTTTATTGCCTTTAATCTGTTTGAGAAGTGGTTTATGTGCTTATTCGAACTTCAAAGCACATATATTGAAGTTAAATTAGTTACTGTAAAAAATTTTAAGGTCTAATTACATTTTATTAATTAATTATAATGCCTTTCAGAAACCAGAAGAGGGGGAGGAGCTGTACTAATCCCACTATGACTGATTATAGGCTTTTGTACAGTTCGCGAGTTTGGCCAACTATTCAGCAGCAGTACAAGTTCTCTTGTTTGTTAGTAATTAATGTTCCTTTCAGTCCTGAATGTAAGAACAATTAAAGAATTTGCTTTGTTTTTAAATATAATATTTTAATCTGTTTTGCCCCCAAATTAATTTGTCTTTCCTAAATTCTTTCTATTATTGCACATAATAAAATGGTATCAAGGGAGCATTTTTTCAATACAAACGATTAAAAAGAATATTTTAGAAAAAGTAAATTTTTTTCTCCAAATAACCAACTTAATTAGTTGTTTTAATATTTATAAATTATTTAACTCTTATTATCGAAGGTACTATATATTTATATTTATCAGCTTGAATGTCTCATTTCTAATTTTCAAAACGAAAAAAACCACGGATTGAGATTCCATGGGAATGCCCTTTATCAACCCTACTGAATGTTTGATCAATATACCCAACCCTTCCTTCTCATGAACTCAGGCGTATCATGCAATTTATGTCTTGTTCTTTTAATTCTTTTCAGTTTATTATTTTTATTATATAATATAATAATTATGGATTTGCTTTTGAAAGTATAATTTAATTCACAGTATATTATCTCTTAACCTATGGAGAAAAAAATAAATTATTATGCGATGCCTTTTATATTATATTCTAAATCTAATGACTTAGGAAGTACTTTTAATTTTAATTAATGGATAATTTGTGTGCTGTCACATGTATAGTGTCTCTTATTGTACATCTAAATTAAAATACGAAATTTGAAAGAAAAAATTATTTAAGTTTCTTAAACTAGCTACCAATCTGTATTTTTATTCTATCAAAATATAGAGCGATTCATGTACCTATAATATTCAGAAGTTCTTTTTAAAAGATAATGTTCTAGTATACTCCGAAATGATGTTCTTGGAAAGATCATCTTTCAAGTACATTGTACTATGATGCAAATTAACAGTCCTTATTTCTTTCTCTTGCCTTTTTCCTTTGTGTTTGCTGATTCCCCCATGAATCAAAACTCTTTTTAGTTCCTTTCTTTTGGCTTTTTCTCTCTATATACCGATTCTCCCACTAACAAACGTTCTTTTTTGTATTCTTCTCTATATATACTGATACCTCATATTCTTTTTTTCCTAAGCTATCTGAAAACTTCAATGTTCTCACAAAGCCTTGTTTGGTATATGTTGTGTTATACACCTTCTCACTAAGCTGTACTCGTTATTTCTCCTGAGAATCTGAGATCTCTGAAATCTGCATTGGCCACATAAGGATTTTCTTTTTGCTTGCTGATGGGAATCAGAGACCTTTGTTTCCTTAAGCTATAAGCAATTATGATAGTATCTTTTGATGGGTTCTGTGAGATTCTCTGAAGCTTCCATTTTGCTAGGTAATTTCTCAGAATCATGAGGGGAGAAGGAGAGGAAGAGAAGCTGAAATGGGAAGCCATAATTGAGAGGATGAAGGAGAAGAGTGATGGTTATGAAGAGATTGATGTCACCAAGCTTGGCCTGCTGGAAAAGAGGCTGCTCTTAGACACTGTTCTGAAGAATGCTGAACAAGATCATGACAAGTTTTTGTGTAGGCTTAAGGATAGGATTGATAAGTAAGTCACCTCTTCCTCTCCTTAATTTTGGTTTTTTTGCTCATGAAACACATTAAATACTCTCTACACTCCTAAACATAGGTTATTTCTAACTACTTCATTGAAATTAATAGAAGTAGATGAATTGTTAAAATGATCGTGAAATTGAAAAATCACAATTAAAAGCATGAATTTTTTTTTTTTTAAAAAAGAAAATCCTATTGAATTTTCTCCACAAACCTCCACTATCTATCCTCATTATCAGCTAGACTTGAATTCTTTTGAGGAGTATCAGATGAGGAGTAAAATCTTAAATAGGGTGGGTTTCTCTTTAAGGTATGCTTGAATGAAGGATATTGGAGGGAAGAAAAAGTGTTTTTTTTTTTTTCACAGAAGAGCAGATAATTAAAAAATTAACCACCCTTTAAATATCGTTGAAGTCCTCCTTTTTTTGTATTTTTATTTAAGAAGATTAAAATGGATAACGAAGGGTAACAAAATTGAAATTTAACCTTATTTTCCTTGTTTTTTTTTTTTTTCGTTTGTTTCATTATATTCTCCTTGAAACTTTTGAATATGTTTGGATTGAAGAAACAGAAGAGGGAATCAAAATTTTATTTCAGTTTTTAACTTCTGTAATTTTATTCATTTTAAATTTAAATCGAACACTTCTTATAATATACTTTTACTGTAAAAAGGATAAAAGGGGGGAAATATAGGATTTAAATCAAATGAAAAACTCTAGTTTATTTCCCTTTTTTTTTTTTCCTCCTTTCATTCTCAATCCAAAGATACCAAAAATTTAGTCTTGGATAGGTTAGATATGTCATGATCATTCCTGAAGTAATAATTGGTAGTTTTCTTGAAGTGGGTATTTATGAAATGATGAAAAATAATTTGAAGTTAAAAAGTATATGTAGCTTTATTTAGCTTAGATCTCCTCTGGCTTTATTTTGATTGATGTTCTTTATCCTCTGGCTTTAGGGTTGGAATAGAGATTCCGAAGATTGAAGTTCGATTTGAGCATTTGAATGTAGATGGAGATGCATATATTGGAACCAGAGCACTCCCAACTCTCCTGAATTCCACCTTAAATGCAATTGAGGTATTAATTTCATAAATTAATAAAATAAAAGCATGTCATGTGCATCAATGCTAAACCGTAGCTCATCAATATCTGTGGATGGACACACACACACACACATCGCTATTTTTATACCTTTTTTTAATGACTAAATTTATAGGTATTTTTTCATCTTTATCATCAAATTTTTCAGTCAAAACACACAAAATATATATTTTTTTATTTAATAACAAATTGTCTCCAAGAAATCATGTTCTTATCTTATTATTGAATGCACTTGTTATATTATGATTATAAAGCTTAGTGCGAACTTGAGTGTTCTGGTTTTGCCTAACGCATTGAATAATTTTTTTATTGAGAGATCAAAATAAATATTTTATCTTTAACAGACCAATTAAAGAAAAAAGTGATCTTGAAGAGTAAATAACTAATTTACTCCAAAACAAATTGGAATGGACTTTATAGCTCTTTAAAATAATTAAAACTTGTACTGTCTGCTATTCAAAATGCCTAGTTTTTTTTTTCTACCTTCAAATATACTGTTAAAAAGTTGTCTCTTTTTCTTCTTATTGTTTGTGATAAAATAGGGAGTTCTTGGATCAATTAAGCTTTTCCCATCTAAGAAAAGGATGCTCAACATACTCCAAGATGTCAGTGGAATCCTTAAGCCTTCAAGGTGCTGCTCATAAAGATATCATTTCCACTTTATCATCGTCTAAATTCCTCCTATTAATTCATTGCAACTTTTAGCCGTCTTTTTTTCCCCAAAAAAAAAAACAAAAAGAGAATTCTAGGGGAATACTATCTAATGAGTAAAAAAGAAAAAACCAAATCTAATGAATTAACAGTTGACTTTTCATTAACTTACCAATTCTGCATTATTTTGGGTATTTTTCTAACTTGGCTTCCTATTACACCTTGTAGAATGACTTTACTTCTGGGGCCTCCAGGATCAGGAAAAACTACACTGCTTCAGGCCCTTGCCGCTAAATCAGACAAGGATTTAAGGGTTGGTCATGCTCTTGTTTAATTTCAATTCGTTCAGTTTTGTTAGAATGATGAATTGGAGATTCCACTTGAGAGTGATTTGATTTGAGAGTTGAAGTTTTTACTGTTGCAGAAACTAACAGTGAATTTCTTACTTGAATTTTTATTTCCACCAGGATTGTGTTTAAGAATGTGCATTGGTGCTTATAACTGGTCAATCAATACATTTAACAATGCATCGTACCAAGCCAAAGAATTCTTAATTAAACCTGGTTTGCAAAAATTTTTAAAGGTCAAATTTGGGTTTCCTTGACTTGAACTCTGGAATGGTCATGATCAATTATCAGGTGTCAGGAAAAATCACATATTGTGGTCATGAGTTATCCGAGTTTGTGCCTGAAAGAGTTTGTGCGTATATTAGCCAGCATGATCTTCATTATGGAGGAATGACAGTCAGAGAAACTCTGGACTTTTCGGGACGTTGTTTAGGAGTTGGAACAAGGTATGATCTGCTGCTGCAATTGTTAGAACGAGAAAAGCAAGCTGGAATCAAACCTGAAACTGAGATAGATGCTTTCATGAAAGCCGCTGCCATGGCTGGCCAAGAAACAAGCCTTGTTACGGATTATATTCTCAAGGTTTACTGCTTTTATCTCTATTCTTTTTAATCACTTTCATTTTCATTCAGTAGCCTAAGTACCCTTGCTTCTCTAACATACCAAGAAATTGGACTCAGATTCTAGGATTGGAAATTTGTGCTGATACTTTGGTCGGGGATCAGATGAGAAGGGGCATATCTGGTGGAGAAAAGAAGCGATTAACAACTGGTATGAGAAAAAAGTGAATCCAATATACTTTTGGTTCCTTCATTTTGAATGAAATTTCGTTTGGTCCCTTGAGTTCGAAAATCTTCGTGCCAATCTTTCTATAATCATAATTTATTCTGATTTTATCATTTATCTTTTGAAGTTCTGTCAATCTTTTTCAAATACATGATTTTGGTAGTGGCAGATTGTACACATGTCAGATGATTTTGCGAGTGATCGCGAATGAATTAGGTCTAGGTGAAAAACAACATTTTCAATAGGTTGAAAACATTTAAAAGGCACATTTCGCAGCCTTCCATTTAAAAGTGCTAGCCTACAGGTGAGATGCTGGTAGGGCCTGCAAAAGCTTTCTTCATGGATGGTATCTCCACTGGCTTGGACAGTTCTACAACCTTCCAAATTGTCAAGTTCATGAGACAAATGGTCCATATCCTGGATTTTACAATGATAATCTCTCTTCTGCAACCTGCACCAGAAATTTTTGACCTTTTTGATGACATAATATTACTTTCGGAAGGTCAGATAGTCTATCAAGGTCCACGAGAGAATGTTCAGGAATTTTTCGAGAGTTTAGGATTCAAATGCCCCGAAAGAAAGGGAGTTGCAGATTTTTTACAAGAAGTTATTTCTAAGAAGGACCAAGATCAGTATTGGTTTAGAAGGGACAAAGCTTACCAATATGTTAGTGTGCCTGAGTTTGTAGATCACTTCAACAAGTACTACATTGGTCAAAAACTTCATGGAGAGCTTCAAATTCCTTATGATAGAAGTAGAACTCATCCAGATGCATTGGTGACTGAGAAGTATGGGATCTCGAGGTGGGAACTCTTCAGGGTTTGCTTCGCTAGAGAATGGCTATTGATGAAGAGAAATTCATTCATATATATTTTTAGAGCTGTTCAGTTTATAATCATGTCTTTGATAGCATTGACAGTGTTTCTTAGAACAGAAATGAAGTATGGCCAACTTGAAGATGGGACGAAATTCTTCGGTGCTCTGTTCTTCAGTCTTCTCAATGTCATGTTCAATGGAATGACAGAACTTTCGCTCATCGTTTTTAGGCTTCCTGTTTTCTTCAAGCAAAGAGATTTCTTGTTTTATCCTGCATGGTCTTTTGCACTGCCCGTTTGGGTCCTTGGAATCCCTCTCTCTCTGACGGAGTCAGGATTATGGGTCATCCTTACTTATTACCCCATTGGGTTTGCTCCTGCTGCCAATAGGTAGGGATCAGAATCTATTGTGATCAAGTTGTCAGGTGATCTAGATCTTTGAATTTCAAAACTATGTGAAATAGAATGCGAAGTGTTAAAATTTTGTGGTTAATATAATTTTTTGCTGTGTTGAAACGACATAGTGCCATTACTTTGTGTTGAAACAATACAACTTCAATTACACAGAATTGAGTTGAAACATATTCTTTAATCATTTAGTATTATTGAATTCCAAACTACAATTGATGATATGAGTCTTGAAAAAAAAAATTGATCACAGGTTTTTTCGTCAGTTCTTGGCATTCTTTTGTGTGAATCAAATGGGTTTACCTCTTTTCCGCTTCATTGGTGCAATTGGAAGAACACAGATTGTGGCAAATACTCTTGGTACCTTTACAATCCTGCTTGTTTTTGTCCTTGGTGGATTCATTGTTGCCAAAGGTAAGCAGCATTTTTTGGCTTTGCTACTTCTGCTTCACTGGTCAAAGGGAAATCATGATAGAAAATAAATATATCACTATTTATTGTTATGTAGACAAGAGCTTTAACTTTTAACTTACTGAGAGCAAGTAGTAACTGACCTGATATGACAGCCTCTCTTTAAGTAATATAGCATTTGGTCCTCATTTTCATAGGTCTTCACCAGATAGCTTAAACTTTCAGGTGGAATACTTCTTGAAATGCATGTAATTGCATCATCTGAAATAGTATGTGACGTTTTGATTGTTGCCTTTACAGATGATATCAAACCATGGATGAGATGGGGTTATTATGTGTTTCCCATGATGTATGGGCAAAATGCCATTGCCATCAATGAGTTCCTTGACAAAAGATGGAGCACAGTATGACATTTAAAATATGAACACAAGTGTTTTTGTCTTGCAAAATTGTATGACTTGTAGTTTATTGATGTAGATTTATGTTTTTGACAGCCTAATATTGACCCTAGAATACCTGAACCTACAGTTGGAAAGGCTCTTCTTAAGGCCAGAGGGATGTTCACTGAAGAATACTGGTACTGGATCTGTATTGGTGCTTTGCTAGGTTTTTCTCTGATTTTCAACATTTGTTTCATTGCTGCATTAACATTTTTGAGCCGTAAGTATCCATAGTAATATTTTTTTCTGTAACAATAATAAATGACAGTTTCAGACAATGTCTTAAAAATTTAATTTGCAGCGTTTGAAGATTCTAAATCAATTATCACCGAGGAGAATGAAAAAATGGCAAGCATGACAGAATCATCCTCTACCAAAAAACGGGAAATGAAAAACAGACAACATACCTCAGATTCAGCTAACAATTCATTTGAAGGTAGCGACTCTTACCTTTAGCTCATCGGCTTTCTGGCAAATAAACTGTTAAAAAGTAAAACTATATGGTAGTTTTTCATATGTTTAATCCCCAAAAGGCTGCTGGAAATTTTCATTCTTTTGTTGAAATTTTTTGTATTTTCAGTCTAAACAGAACTCATTGGCTTTCATACACTGAGATGGTTGCAGGTGACAAGAAGGACATTGTAAATCAGAAAACAGAAGAAATTGCAAGACCTAAGAAGGGAATGGTCTTGCCTTTTCGGCCCCTCACACTTGCTTTTGATCACGTGAATTACTACATTGATATGCCAACTGTAAACTACTGCACTCTCTTCTCTCAGTTGAATAATCTTCTCCTATTGTTATTCATTATGGTATCACAAATTCATGCAGTAGAAATTGGTCAACACTTGATTCTATTACAAAATTATTTAATAAAAAAATTGAATTTTCAGAAGAATTTATGAGTTGTAACAGTGTTTCCATCACAGGAAACGAAGAAGCAAGGAATTCAATCGAGTAGGCTTCAACTACTAAGAGATGTCAGTGGAGCTTTCAGGCCGGGAGTGTTAACTGCACTAGTTGGTGTAAGTGGTGCTGGAAAAACCACTTTGATGGATGTTCTTGCTGGACGAAAAACTGGTGGTTATATTGAAGGAGACATTAACATTTCTGGTTTCCCAAAGAACCAAGCAACTTTTGCTCGGATTAGTGGTTATTGTGAGCAAAATGATATTCATTCTCCAAACGTCACAATCTATGAATCTCTTATTTTTTCTGCTTGCCTGCGTCTTGGTAAGGAGGTTAAAAGAGAAATACAGAAGGTATTGCTTTTGTTTACCCTGGTTAGAGATTATAAAATTAATTTTCTAGCGCAAGACCTGTAAGGCTTGTGCTAAATTGGTGTGTTAGAAGTTGTGATTGAAGTATTCACAAGCATTTACTTAAAAACTTAGACTTCAAAGTTGATGATCTTTTTGACGATTCAAATCAATAGTCATATTAAACTCCCTACCAAAAGAACATTTTGTGCACACATTAAACGATGTATTTGAGAATTTCCATCATGAACTTCGATGCAGAGGGGACATTCAAATGGAAGTTCCCAGTCCCATCAAGATGTTCTTATACGATAATTCCCAGATTGAATGGGTTAGAAATACATAACTACTTATCACTGTTTGGCTTCGTCTGGTAGGTACCGAAGTGAGCATGCAAGGTCGTAGGTATTACTGGATCATATTGCAGCTACTCAGCGACACTTTTGCAATTGTTTCCAACAGAACTATTCTTAGGTAGTCTTCTCTCTGTATTGCAGATGTTTGTTACAGAAGTCATGGAGCTGGTTGAGCTACATTCAGTGAAGGACTTTCTAGTAGGACTTCCAGGAATAAATGGTTTATCAATTGAGCAAAGGAAGAGACTCACCATCGCCGTAGAGCTGGTTGCTAATCCTTCTATAGTCTTCATGGATGAGCCAACATCTGGCCTTGATGCGAGAGCCGCAGCTGTTGTTATGCGTACTGTCAGAAATACGGTGGATACAGGGCGAACTGTTGTCTGCACAATTCATCAACCAAGCATTGACATATTTGAATCTTTCAACGAGGTATATGACTCTAAAAAAGAACTTAGTTGTAGTTCTTATATGTTTGCTATCAAGCTCTTTGATAAATTATGACGTGTGGAAGGAATTAATGGCAAGCCTCCAAGGAACTTCACCCAGAGTTTTGTCCCATTACTTTCCAAGATTTGGGATGCGAAACATATATACAAAATTATCGTTACAAAGGAACCATGCTTACCTATTTCATCTGATTTTGCCTTCAGCTGCTTTTGATGAAGAAAGGAGGCCAAGTACTGTATAGTGGTCCCCTTGGTCAGAAATCTCAGAGGTTAATAGAGTACTTTGAAGTGAGTATGAATTCTTAGCGATGCATAAATTTGTAAACAAGTATTTTTGTCACTAATGTATCCATAAGTGGGCATTGAAATTATCATTTTCTGTGGAGATAACAGTCTGGTAGGCATTTACTGGTTTTATCATGCCATGTAGTGATAAGACCATGAGAATTACTTGAATTTAGGGCACAAAAGAAAGCATTTTTATCAAAAGATTAGAGAAAACCTTCTGATTAAGGCTCTAGTCTACACCCTTCTGCAGGCTATTCCATCAGTTCCTAAGATCAAAGACGGATATAATCCTGCTATGTGGATGTTGGATATCACTTCTCCAGCTGTTGAGTCTCAACTAGGTGTAGACTTTGCAGGACTCTACACCAAGTCAGAATTATATCAGTAAGTAGTAGCCAGGGTATCCCTTCTAACATCAGAAATTAGGCACACTTACTTTCCTTCTTTTCTTGTTTCCCAGGAGGAATCAGAAACTTATTAAAGACCAAAGCACACCAGCACCAGGATCAAAGGACCTTTACTTCTCAACCACATACTCCCAGCCATTCATTACTCAAACTAAAGCTTGCTTCTGGAAACAACACTTGTCCTATTGGAGGAATCCACCATATAATGCCATCCGGTTGTTCTTAACAGTAATTGTTGGGGTCATGTTTGGGCTTATTTTTTGGAAAGAAGGTGATAAAATGTATGTCAACGGGTTCTCCTTGTTAGTATCTTGCTTTTGGAATACCTCTTAACTCCTGATTACTTGATCGTTGAGGCTTTTATAACATGTTGTGGACCATTTCGATTCAAGAGTTTAAGCCCTTAAGTGAAAGCCAATCATACTTTTAGTAATATTTCTAACAAAATTGTAAAAGGGAGTGTAAATAGATAAGTGGATTGAAAATATTTGTAATAATTAGAATGTTTTCCCAAACTGAACAAGTTTTATGGAAGAAAACGTAATCATATGACCAAAAAAATCATCTACATGGACTCTGCTTACACTGTTTGAATGGCATTCCAATAATCATTTCTTAAATCGTCAATGCTAACTGATTTCATGCTTATGAATAAGAAAAAATTAAAAACTTGGGATCAAATATTGTGTCTGCAGACAAAAGGAACAAGAATTGTTCAATCTCATTGGTGCTATATATTCTGCTATTTTCTTCCTTGGAGCCTATAACACTTCCTCTGTCCAACCTGTTGTTGCTATAGAAAGAACAGCTTTCTACCGTGAAAGAGCAGCTGGAATGTACTCAGCTATTCCTTATGCATTTGCTCAGGTAAATCTAGCTGATCCTTTTACTGCAAAGAGGGAAAAATCAGTTTAGAATCCAGTAAAACCCCATTTTGGTCCTCAATGACTTCAGTAGCACCTCCCTCAGATTGTACCACATCACTATTCAAAAGTTTGATTTTGTTCCAATCCCATGAAACATTTTGCTCTCAGTGATCATTATATCATTAAGATAACTCTGGAAAGATAAAATAGAAGCATGATCTGTTTTTCAAGTTTCGAGAACTATGGTGATTTGACACGTGGGATCTTACTCTTGGGTCTAAAATTTCACTGCAGGTAGCAGTTGAGATGATTTATGTAGCAATCCAAACGCTTTTGTATAGCCTTATACTTTTCTCAATGATGGGGTTCAGCTGGCAAGTTGACAAGTTCATGTTCTTCTACTACTTTCTCTTCATGTGCTTTGTCTACTACACGCTTTATGGGATGATGACAGTCGCTCTCACACCTAACCCCCAAGTTGCTGCAATCATTATGTCCTTCTTTCTCTCCTTATGGAACCTCTTCACTGGTTTCATTATCCCAAGGAGGGTATGCATAGTGCTTACCATTCAATTTTTATAATTCTCTTATCATAATACTTTGAGTACACATTTCTTATGGAGACAAATATTCCAGTCCACAGTTCATAAACAGAATATCAGCTGTTACAATATAAGTTTGTCTAATCATGATAACGTGGATATTCATGTAAAATTGCCCATATGATACAATAACTCTTGTATAGATTGAATCTACCGACTCTCTCTAGTTTGTTGACCAAAGCCTTAGATTATGTTATAATTATTAGTTAGGGTGACTCAAATATAGGCGATAAGATGTACTATTCTGTAACATTTGCCTGCTTGGGCAATTTGACCGTGATGCTCCCAAAAAACATCATTCCCAAGATACTAGAAGATCAAAAGTTCAAAACTATGTGCCCAAATATCACAAATTTAGATCTCATCTCTATCAAACTGAGATCCAAAAATACTTTCCATTAGAAGTACACAACTTAGTCTAGGAAAGGTGCAAGGTGTGGCAAGCTACCTGCAGCCCATCACTTGCAGTTGTTATTTTCTTATTTTCTTATAGAAAGTTGTCGCCATGTGACCTGGAGATCACGGGTTCTAATTTTGGAAACAGTGGGTGGGGATAAAACTGCATCCATTTGTCCCTTCCTAGAACCAATCTGATGGGATCCTATGCACTGAGCCGCCCTTTAGTCTGTGTCAGACTGAGATCCAAATTTTATAGTACTTGGGTGAATAGTTCATAGTAATTGGGTAAATAGTTTTGATCTTGTTGTATCTTGGGAAATTATTTATTCACCTTCTTGGCTATCTAGCATCAATCTAATTGGCCCAGCTTTTCGTGTTTGCAGCTAATTCCCATATGGTGGAGGTGGTATTATTGGTTAAGCCCAACAGCTTGGACTACATATGGCATTGTGACTTCCCAAATTGGTGACAAAAACAATTTCGTAGAGGTTCCTGGATCAACACCAATATCATTAAAAGACTATCTTAAGAAGCAGATGGGCTATGAATATGGTTTCCTTGGAGTTGCTGCTGCTGCTCATATTGCCTTTGCTGTTCTGTTCGTCTTTGTATTTGCATATGGCATCAAGTTCCTTAATTTCCAAACAAGGTAAGGAATGCTAATGAATATGAGAAGTGGACATGAAAGATTTTTTTCCCCAGATAGCTGTATACCGGCTACTGCTAGAACAAATACCATATACGGATAGCTTTTTTTTTTTCAGCAGTATATAGAATGTTCATTAATTTTCGGTTACTAATTCATTCTCCAATTTGACTTGTGATGTTTAATTAAGAAATTCTTCTATCATATGCTGTAACAGGTGGTTTATACTGATTCCAATTTATCACTCTGTTTGATCTAAATGTAGGAACTAAATGACTAATTTACAAATATTAAGAAAATTACTTGTAAATTAGTTTAATTTATACTAATTCCAATTTATTACTCCCTCTAATCCTATAATATGTTGGAAATATCATTTTAATCATTTACATTAGAATCTACTCCCTTGGTAGGAAATCCCCCTAATATGTGCGATTAATATATAAAGTTTAGGCAAAAAAATTATAAATGTGGCAGACAAAATATATTGAAGTATAACATTTAGAACCAAGACAGGCAGCGGAAAGAAAATCTTTGTTAACTCTTATATTCAAAATTGAAAAAGATAAGAAATATTTTGCTTCGGAGAAAGAATGATGGTGCTCGATAAATTCTTCCAAAGTCCTCTCAACAGCTAGGACGCAACCTTGGGAACGCATTTAGAAGCAAATAATATAGGCTTAAAATAAAAGGAATGATCATTTGTAATAATAAAAATAAATATTAAAACCCAAAAAAGTCATGTATAGTAAAAGAGGCAATATTAGTCACTCATCCAAAATACACGTACTTATTTGATCATTTATAACCTCAGAATACACACAAATTGCCTGTACATTTTTTTTTCCATTTTTCAATGCTTAAAATATACAAGTATGAATAAGTTTTAGCTTAGAAACATTAATTAAGTGTAATTTTAAATATAAATTTTAAATGTTGAACCTGACAGACCAAATAACTTTTCAATCGTGATTTATAGAATGTGAGATAAATATGTGAAAAAATTTTATCTCAATTTACTTAAAACGTGCTTATAAAAAACCTCAAACGTGATGGCAAAGCAAACGGGGCCTCTATCCGGTTTGTTAGCCTAGACCAGACATGTGACCTGTTCCCAATCCAACCGGTTAGTCCGATCCAGTTCTCATGGCATCGATTTTTAATATTATTTTCCATCACGAAGGGCAATTAGCTACTACCTCAATTTTCAAATCATAGCATACATTGCCACCTACACAAGCATGAGATTGTAAAGAAAGCTTTTGATGCTTGATTTTGTTGGAACATAGGAAATTACTAAACACATAAAAGACAAAGTACTATTGATTCGTGAAATTCCAATTTACTGATCCATACACAGAACAACTGAAAGAAGCACAGGGCAAATTAAATCTGAAATTAGCACACCACATCCACTTTCTTACTTCCAGGGAAATGAAATTCCCAGTAAGAGCTTTGAGCTAACCTCGAACTACCGCCTCTCATTGGCTTTGACAGGATCCTTGTCTAGCTGCTCAATCTCCTTTCTGCTCTTAATGATACATCGTTTCTTAGAATTAAAATCTAATTTATCCAAGTCCTCGGCAATTCCTATATAACCATACAGAATGCCCTCCATTTTGTCACCCTGTATTTCCTTTTCATCAAGAACACTGCATCTGCTAGTTTTAGATTTTATTCTCTCAAATTCCAGTCTTCCACGTTTGCAATCAGAAAGATATTTATTAAGCCTCTCTGCATCTCCCAGCCCAACAAAAGTACCCAAGAACTTCACCAAAATAACACTTTGGTCCGCAGGCTTCCCTAAGCATACCTTGATTCTTCCCCTTACAAAACCTTTACCTGCAAATTTCAATGAATTAAAGATAAGCTCAAAATGCAGTTTTCACAAGATAACATATCTTTAATAGAGGTTCCAGTGAGGAATAAAAGTTTCTTTCGTAGGACCAGGCAATAGCGCAAGATCTTCAAGATTAACTGAATTTACACGACATATGATGATAAGGAAAGAGATGAAATCCTTTTACAGAAAGGGTGGAAAATGAGGGGGGAAACAGAAAATTGATTTTCCAACTAGTTTTGTTTCTTCCTTTTTCAACCACCCAAGTAAAAAAAATTCCAAGGAAAGCTCTCACCTCTAACGAAAGCCTCAACTGTTTCCATGCTTACCACCTTCCATTTTTGCGGGTTGTCATCAGACATTGATACATTATGGATGATAACGACAGGAGGCCAGAGAATTAAATCTTCCTTCTGTGCCAGAGCTTCAGCATTAGGCAAAACCTGGGGAACCCAGGTCACTGTGTCTTGAGGAACAACAGTATCCCATCCCAACAGAACACAAATTGCTTTATGAAGACCCAAGTGCTCTATTCTCAACCCAGCCTTATGGGACATAAAGGCATGAGTTACGAGGCGTTGTGTGTCCAAGAACTCCTTTGAGGAACTGAAATAAAAAGAAAAATAAAATAAAATATATACAAGTTACGACTTTAAAACATTGACAATTACATGCAATGTCACTCCATTAAAAAGCTCAGGAGCATAACCATTAACTTCAGTTCAACAAGATAAAATCCTGATGGCAGTCTCAACTTCACAAGCATATAACAACTACTGCTTTTTTTATTTTTAAAAAAAAGAGCAAGTCCAAGGATTCCCTATGAAGGAAAATACAATAATTACTAAAGACTGTGTCAAAATGAACTTTGGGAGTTCAGTTATTTTGTTATTGATATTTCTTTCCAGATAAACAAAATAAGAACTTAATTTTTCTCAAATATCCTTTCTGTGTTCTCTTCCTTCCAAAATAGAATCAATCCAGATCTTTGTAAAGCTGTAGTTACCTGAAGCTAAGCAATTAACTAGAATATTATATGTTTCACAATTTGTTAAAAGCCAAAAGTATGCAATAACAAAAAAAAAGACAACACATCTAAATTAGCTTTAATGCATGCTGTCAGTACAGCAGCTCATAAAATTTTTTATCCTAGTGGCGTGGATTGGCACAGACGCCAATAAAACACCTAAGCCTCCAACTCAACATAAAAACAGCTAACGCAACAAAAACACATATTGCTTCAAAGTTATATAAAATCTATCACCTAAGCTCCAAACCATAATGAAAATAATTAAAACATAGCTACTTGACTGAACCTGCACGTTTAGTGCCCCATCGATCCTGATTTGACATGTGAACAAAAGTGTCCATTGACAAAAAGAATCACAGAGAAAGAAAGCAGACCTTCTGCAACATATGGTGCGGTACAATCTAGCCTAAAAGGTTGATGGCACCCTGATCCTTGTATACATTCCACGACCACATACAGAAATTTACTACCATCCTTACTGGGAAACTCAGCAAGCTCATGGCAAATCCAACAGAGAAACAAAATAGAAGGGCAAACACCAAACGCTAAGGAAATTGAGGGAAATATCTCAATAACATTTAAGAACTTCACTATTCCCTTTACGTAAGCAAGGTGTGTGCTTTGACCTCATTGCAGTTTCCCCAGAAAAGACACTTGTGTTCTCAATAACATTTAAGAACTTTACTTTTCCCTTTACGTAAGCAAGGTGTGTGCTTTGACCTCATAGCAGTTTCCCCAGAAAAGACACTTGTGTTATAGTAGCAATGAGGGAAGGCAAAGCCTTGAGGTTGCATGCAGCCTCTGCAGTGGACATGGTATATTTGGTTGGAGAGGAATGCACGCATATTTAATGAAGTTTTGGTGTCACCAAAGCTGGTGGTGGATTTGGATAGTGTTTTACACTCCCCTTTGGTGGTCTTTGCTTGGTTACTTTTTAAGGGGTGTCCTTATCAGATATGTGAAGCAATTAGAGGACAATGTTATTTTCATGATTCTTTTATTTTCTCCTTGTCCTTTTTTAACTAAGAGGATACCATATCCTCCTTTACATATTTTTCCTTCTGAAAAAATTCTTTTGCATATGTTAAAACTTATCCTTACTGCCTTCTTTTCCTTCCTCAGTATTACTTTGCTATAATCATCTAAAGGCCAACATTGCTATTTGGCATCTCATTTTGCATGGCAATACAACTAGATATCAACTCTAACAACAACTCCTACCCTAAATTCTCAATATAAAAGCTATACAGTACAGCAGGCAACATACAAGTAACTTCCATCATCATTCATAAGCAGACATCACTGCCACTAGCTTCACAACTCATGTCCATCCACGTAGCTATTTACCAAATATTTTATCCTATTGACATAGGATAAAATTGATGCGAGAAATCCATCAGGGTGTCCACCTTAAAAAACAGAAGAATCACATTGCAGCATGTTATACTTCAAAGTTAGGGAAACCTATCATCTAAGGGCCAAAGCATAGTCATAAGAAATTATAGCATGTATACTTGACTGCACCTGTAAGTTAAATACCAAAGAACGCCTGATTCAATATGTGAACAGAAGTGCTCCATTTACAAAAAGAGCAGCGTGGAAAAGAAAACAGACCTTCTACCACATACGATGCAGAACAAACTACCAGCTTTTCCTTGCTCTTTGTACCTCCTTTGAACAGATGAGTTCACATTCAACCTCTTGGAGTACATTAGGAAAGCTTCTTGTACCTTTTGATTAAACTCCTCAGAGCCTTCTGTTGGCTCAGATTCTGTTGCACTTGTCAAATCCTCAGATAACTCATCATTAGTTGTACGCACATTCTCATCATAACCATGATATTTTTTCCAAACTTTAGGTTGTTTATGAAATGCATTTCTTTTAGAGAAATGCTGGGGCTTATTCCAGCTTGAAGAATTAAATCTTGGATGACTCTTTACATTTTGATTGGAATACTTACGAAATCGAAATGTATGCCGCTGCAAATGTCCCACAGAATGCTGAGATGGTAACCAGTCATCAGGAGGGAAATCTTCTACCATGCCCAATTCATTGTATTCTCTTGTGTCCTTTCCATAGAACTTATGGTCAAGTCGAACATTATAAGATGAATGCATTACATTCATTTCTTCATCGTCTATCCAATCTTCATCCTCATAAGGATCTTGATATTCTTCCAGTGAATCCCAATCATATGATTTTATGGTTCTCGAATCACTCAGATACATACCATCATCTGCATTGTATTTTCTCTTCAACTGTCTGTCTGAATGATCATGAATGCCAAGACCCTGTTTCATATCATGCACTCTAGCAGCATGTCTGTGGGCTTCTGAATCATGTTTAGTCAAAGGATTATTTAACCTTTCTTGCTGAAGACCTGGACCTCTATTTCTTTGCGACTCATATTCCAATCTTAATATTGATGATCGTTCAGCCTCAGATACAGCCAGATATGAAGCTTCATACTCTCGTGGCATTCTCTTGTCACTTTCAAAATGATTATAACCAGAATTCAAACAATCCTCACTTTGCTTTGATGCAATTGATGTTCTGGCTATATCATGGTAGTCAACGTACTTTTGTTTTTGTAATGCAGGATGGTCATTTATAGAACCTCTCCTGTGATTACCAAAATGTTCTTCACCTTGACCACTTCTATCTAGAACAGGATTCACAATAAAGGGTGGCAACTCTCTATTATCATATTCCATTTGAGCTTCCTCATAATCTAAGCGTCCATGGTGAGTTACCCTTCTATGGAAATCATCATACTTATACCCACGATCACCCTGTGCACCTACCCGTAATTTGGAAGTAAGATACTCTCCTTGTTCAGTCCTAGTGGAACTAAAAGCACATCGTTGCTGACCAACATTCCTCTGCCCAGGTTCTGCATCTCTAGCACTATCCATAAGGGGCCTTTGTCCATATCCACTATACCCTACAGGTTCAGGGAGTTTTCCGCTGCTCCTTGGCAGTTCATAATATGCAGGTAAATGGTTGCCATCATGATGAGAACATAATATATCACTCCTTGGCATTCCTATAGAGGAGCTTCCATGATCCCTCAACTGAGAAGTACTCACATAATCCTTCATATAAGAAGGTGATATTGATGGGCGTGATACTTCTGTTGCATGTAATATAGGCTTTTCTACACGTTTGTAAGATTCAGCAACAGGCATCTTATCTGAACATAGTGAATCACGATGCTGCAGTCGCTCATACTCAAGTCTCTGCATATCTACACCCCTTGACAATAGAGGCAAGTGCCCGTCAGTTTCTTTATATTGAGATGTTAGACCTGTATCAGGAATTGGCCCATAAGGTCCTCGTGCTTCACTTTCATGTACCATCAACTTAGGGTCCAGCATGCCTGTTCCACCACCTAATCTGCTATCAGTTAAATCCTTCTCTCTATTAACCGTGGAGTTATCATGGTCATATCCATATACATGCTTTGTATCCAAATTTTCACCATCAACATAGTATTCCGTGGTTTTGGCCATTTCATATCTTGGTCTCATCCCCAGAGACGGGGAACAACTTCTACGCCTAACCCCATCATCAAAAAGTGGCCTTTTTCTCGTTTGTTCAATAGGAGGCGATCTGGAGTTGGCCTGGCTGCTCCTACGATCTCCCAAATGCCAGTCATGATCCCTCCTCTCAAAATCATCACCCCCTTTGTTTGCACCCGCACCTCGTCGCAGCTCATTTATCTTATGAGGACTCAAGTTCCTCTCACGCCCGATCTCCCGATCCAACCCATCACGGCGAGGTCTTCGATATGAGTGAGAACCCGGTTCAAGGCGGTGCTGAGCACGTGATGTTGGAGATACTGTAATATGATCTTGACGCCGTCTAGATTGCATCGTGAGCTCACTAAACAAAGATAAACCTTAAACCCTAAATTTTTAATTTTTCCCCCAATTTCTTAAATCCAACGGAGATTACAAAAGTCCCATCAATCGAATCGATCCAAAAATTTCAACCACCGCAACAGAATTACAGGGTCAACCCCAATCCCCGAACCCTAACCCTAGCAAGGTTCTTGAAGGATCCGTTAGCAAACACAGATCAATGAAAATTCAAGAGCAGTGATGCATGGAAAAAGATGAAAGAGCGAGCTATCAACAAGATTTCTCAAACCTTTTCGGAAGAAGCAGTAAGCTTCCACATGGTGATCAGATGAAAAGCGTGAACAATTCGCAGAGTTAAATCAAGCAAGGAAACAGTGTTCGGCGAATCAAGAGGATAGTGAGAGATTGCAAGAGAGAGTGTCGCCGCTGATGAATGATCTTTGCTGAAGCGGACTGAAAAGTAGCATACGATTTAGTGTTTCTTCTTCGAGATCATCCGAACCGGATTGATCATCTGTGCGCCATAAGGTGGGCTTCCAATAAATTATTTCTTTCACGTAAAAGCAGTTTTATTGGTTTATTTTAGTTGGACGACCCGCCTTTGCCATCCCACTCCTATCTACACGGGCAATGCAAACAAGAAATTGTGTTTAACTGTTTGCATATTTTAGGGAAATTAACCTTTCTTTGCCCCAATACTTTTCACTTATTTCTAATTGAGCCTTTCAACTTTAAATCATTGAAGATCAATCCTACGGCAATGCATAGGTGGCAAATAAATGCTCCCATAACGGAAATGAGGGGAAAAGATTAATTTTGGTATGAGGAAATTGAAGGGAAAATTTTTTTAATAAGCTCGACTTAAAAATTAGAAAAACTAAATTATAAAATTTTGATAAAAAAAAATATATAAGATAAAACAGCAAGCAAATTAATTTAAATTTTTTAATCCTATTTTTTTATTTTTTAGATTGAGTTCATTAAAAATTTTTCTCTCTTTTTTCTAATTTTCCCCGTACCAAACGTATCTAAAGCTTTTGGATCACTTTCCCATTGTCACAAATTGTGTTGAAATGACAGATTCGTTTCAATAATGGATACTTAATTATAGTTTTTTTTATAGATTTTTAATTTATTTTTTTATTGATATTTTTAAATCTCCTTTATTTCAAAAATTGCACTATTTTCGGTCCTAATTATAAGATTTTATTTATAGTCTAAAAACAAAATTCTATAATAAGGACCAGAGTTAGTCTTTCACAACTTCTTAGATATGGAATTAGTCTTTCACAACTTCTTAGATATGGAATGTCCAAATCTAAACGTCAAGGTTTCAGAGTATATTTAAATCTTCTTAAATACTACTCTCGATCTGTAATATAAGAGTTAGTTGACAAATTTAAGTAGATTAAAAAAGTTTGTTAAAATTATTTGTAATAAATAGATGTTGTCTTTTCTAAAATATCTTTCCTAATCAAGTGTATTAGCTTTAATATTTAATAAAATATTTAACATGTGTAACTACTACAAGGACTACTTTGGAGAAGAATGAATAAATATGAAAAACAAAATAATTTATGTCTTATATTTAGAATCAAATTAAAAATTAAATTAGCTCTTATATTAAAAATCAGAGATAGTAATTTGTAATTTTCATAAAGTAAGAGAAAAGCAATGAAAAAGAGAGTGAGAAGCTTAACCAAAATATATATATATATATATATATATATATATAGAGAGAGAGAGAGAGAGAGATAGTATCATATGCATCATTTTTCTTCATTTTTTATATTTTTGGTCCTATTTTGCTGGCTAATAGTTATACTAGTAAACTGAATGGGAATTAAAGGTTAACCATATAAATTATGGTAAAATTCCATTAATGGATGATTCAAAAGTGACAACTAGAATTGTTTAAACAAGGTGGCTTTGCCTATCAAAGAAAGAGATATTCGCTCCAAGTTAGAAACTCTCTTTAGTATTCCACAAAATCCCAAAAAAAAAATAGTAAGATTAATTTTACTTACTAATTAAGTTCTTGTCGTTATATGATGTAAAGATGATTTGATTTCATCTAATGTTCTAATGGAAAGAAAAAAGAATGTTTAAGTAGAATCTCTTATAATCACATATCTCTAGCTATGCAAATTAATAGTTGTAAAGTGGGCATTTTAATACGTGTAAAAGAAAAAACGGGAACAAATCATTAAGAACGATTTAATAGAGAAGCATTTAAGTAACTTACAGAACATCACAAGTTTAAATTTCTCTGGTGATGTGAGCAAAGAAAATAATCTTGTTTATATGACTTCCGGCCTTAATATAAGATCGAATATACTAATTTAGAGAAATTTAAAAAAGTTACTAAATTATTACTTCCGGTTTTTAATATAAAAACTAGTTGATTAATTTGAGTAAATTAAAAAAGTTTGTTGAGTTAGTTAGTTGTGATAATTAGGTGTTGTCTTCTGTAAAATACCTTTGCTAATCATGTATTAGTTAAGACTGTCATCTGATTGAACATTTAACATGAGCAACTTCTGCAATGACTACTTTAAAAAAATAGATAAATATGAGAAACAAAATTGATTAGATTATTATATTTAAGTCCAAATTCAAAGTCAAATTAGCTCCTATATTAAGAACTAGACGTAGTACTTAATTATAGCATATATTATATGATCTCTATAAAATACTTATATACATCATTAAATTATATATCAATTTATAAATAAGGCAAATTAGTTTAGATAAGAACGATAAATATAAACACTTTAAAATAATTTAGTAATTTTATCAAGGGAGAATTACAATGAGATCCCAAATAAGAAAAATAACTGAAAAACGAGTCCCAGAAGTTGTCATTCTCACTATAGGATTTGTCATTATAAACTGTTGAGGTTATTATTGGGACCTTTTAGTAATCATTTCTCTTATGTGGGACTTGATTGTAATTCTCCTTTTTATTAATGTCTTTAAATTAGTTAACTGGATTTTGTATTAAAAACAAGAAGTGATATCTCATATGCCTATACTAATAACTTCAACGCGAGACTTAAAATAACACAATATTGGATCAAAAATCACACAATATTAGAGAATAGTTACCATGGCACTTTGTCAGCAGTAAAGAAAATTTGGTCATTTCACATATGAAGGTCCTTTGAACGCATCTCTTTCTAAGGGGGTTAATTTGTTCTGGCTTACTAAAAGTTGTCTCGAAGCTCCACTTTTTCTTTAGTGTAAAAATCAATTTCATTTGCTAGAAGTTACTTTGCCTTACTTTTGGCTTTTTGTTTAACTAATATTTAAAAAAAAAATAGTACTCATTCTTCAACATGAAACATTTATCTAAACAAGTTTCAATTTATTAAACTGATTTCTTAAAATATGCATTCAAACGTCAATTATGTACTATTACTATAACTTTTACTAAAATTCAGTTTCGATAAAACGTGAACTTCTGATGAACAGACTTTTGACAAAATAAAAAATGAACACACACTAAATTTATGAACAAAGATGAATGAATCAATGGGAATATATTACATGAAAGCAGATATATAAGCACGTAAAAGTGATACCACCAAACTTTATAAGAAAAAAAAGTTTAACAGAAGCTTCTTTGTATAATACATGAAGAAATTCTTTTATTCTGCAGAATGATATTGATAATGGTAAAGTAGTAGACCTTACACATGCCCAAAAAACCTGCTTGAACTCAAGTTGTTGGAGTGTTCGTGATAATGAATGTAATAAAATAGGATTATGTAATTTCTAAGGTTGACTTGGCATAAAGATGAAAAGTAAGTAACAATTGTTGCCTAAATCAGAATATCCTTTTGCGTAAAGGAACAACTTCAATATTAAGTCATATGTAGCCACTTCATTATTCTGTGTCCATTACAGCTAACTCAGGATTGAAGAGTAGAAGTCACTCCTAAGAAAAGCAAAAGGGTATGTCATAAAGTGTATATATCCAATGGCATGCCTTATAAAAACCTCACCTTTTTTTTCTGCAAATTCAATCTCAGAAGATTAGTTTCAGATTCTCAGGTGAAACATTCAGCGCTGAGATATTAGTGAGATCCTCTTGAATGCATTTCAAAACTTCCACTAAAAAGGAGGGTATTCTCTTTGCTGCTTCCAGAAGTCAAGAGAGAAGGCTAGTTTTGAAGTAAAGGGAAAACAAAGTGCCAACCTGCTGAGACATAAAAACCAGAGAAGAAGAGTTCTGAGGAGCTAGTTTTGCAGAGAGAGAGGGAGGGGGATTTAATTAGAAGATGAAGAACATTGGGAATAGTATTGGAAGCAGTGGGAGGCTATCAATAGAAGATTATGAGGATGAGCAGATATCAAAGTTGGCCATTTCTACATTTCAAGCTAAAGAAGAAGAGATAGAGAGAAGGAAGATGGAGGTTAGAGAGAAAGTTGAACGACAACTTGGTCGTGCTGAAGAAGAGACAAAGCGCTTAGCACATATTTGGGAAGTAAGTTTCATTATCTGACTCCCACACATATATTATAACTAAGACAAAACTTGCATGCTGTTCATGAATATTTTATGCAAAAAGGCTTATATTAAGAGATCATAATGAAGATTCTTGTTTGTTTCTTTCAATCTTGAAGGAGCTTGAAGTGTTGGAAGATCCCCTGAGAAAGGAAGTAGCAATGGTACGAAAGAAAATCGATATGGCTAACAAAGATTTGAAGCCACTAGGACAGAGTTGCCAGAAAAAGGTACAAAAATTTATGAGCAAAAATTTTTTTTTTTATTTTTAAGAATTTGTTGGTCAGAAAATGAAGAACGATCAAAAGGGAATCTGAATTTTGAAATTGAATGATAGGAGAAAGAGTATAGAGAAGCCTTGGAAGCTTTCAACGAGAAGAATAAAGAGAGAGGTCATCTGATTACAGCATTAATGGAGGTACAATACATTCAATATATTGAAATTCTATGCAAAAAATTATAAGATCCTAAAGAATGAATATAGTCTCCAAAAAGTCTCGTAACAAGTGAACAACATTCAATAACAACTTCTGATATATGAAATGACAACAAACCCGTACTCCTCACTTGTTGTCGGACTTTTTTATAATTATATTCTCTCCTTGAGACCTCATAATGATCATTCCAATTCAATTTCTTCAATTTTATTTATTTATTGTGACTTTATCTGCTAATTTATTGTTAGCTATTGACTGAGAGTGAAAGAATAAGGATGACGAAGCTGGAGGAGCTGAGCAGGACTATAGAATCCATGAATTGAAACAAAAGTTACAGTGGCAGCCGCTAAGTTTATTGATTAGCTTCATCTATTTTTTGGCCAAGAAAAAAAATGTAGCTTGATCCATTTTTCCACTTTGTTGCTTGTATACGTTTACTTGCGTTTATATTGTTCAAGAATTTTCTTTTAAGATGTCAACCAAAGAGAAGTTAAGTATTGCCGGAATCCTTTTCATACGCATCATAATTTTAAATCAATCAGCAAAGCTGATCCTTTAATTAGGCCAAATCTCATGGTTAAAATGCACCCTCCCTGCGGTGCTCAACTACAATCATAAAATTATATTATTCATATTATCTTTGTTTTTTATTTTATTTTTAATAAAATGCTCTCAACCTAACTTGAACCCGGCACCACTATTTGGCAGGCGACAGGATCCATCTTGTCATCTGAATTTCTCCAAATTGAAACAAAGATACTCCTTCTGTCTTAAATTTAGAAGCTAACAAACTGACTTGTACAGATTAAAAGATTAGTTAATTATTTATAATAAATATATGTTGATTTTCTAAAATACCTCTTTAATAATTTGCATTAGAAGCTGCACTAATAGAAACCCCTTTAACAAATGCAATTAATAGGAATAATTTGGAGAACAAATTATAAATTTAAAAGATAAAGTGAATCAAAACAAAGCCCCCTAGCTTCCATACTTAGGACCACAGGAGTATGTAAAATTACATCCTTGACACATAGTCAGGTCTTGACAACCTAAGGCGAGGTCTTAACAAAAGCTGATATTCAGATTCACTAATAAACTATACCAAAACTTGCTGTGATATTTTAATGGTTGTCTGAGAACCATCTCTTACATTTTTAAATTAAAAAAAAAACAAGAAGACTAATATTCATCAGACAAATTAAGTTCAAAGAGGTAGTTGCTTGTAACCTTCCAAGAGTTTTGGAACATCATCCATGCGTAGCTGCAATGTGATAAAAAGGAGACAATGAAACCAAGTTTCCGAATTTCAAAAAGAAAAAGATGTAAAGGGAAAACGAAAGATCAAGTAAAAGAAGAAATGGCCATAACCTGAAAAGCATACCTGAGAAGCATCTTTGATATGATAAAATTGATAAGTCGTATGCCCATCTAGCCCAGGTTGTAGATCAGATCCACTGCTTTCTCTATTTGAGTTACAAGCATAAGCAACATCAGGAAAAGATACAATTATAAAAACCTCCGTCCATCAAGTTAAAAGGAAAAGCAAAACATCCATGAACTGGATTAATAGAATTTTTAATAAGTGAAAGTATTTTATTTCAAACTTTATTGCACGAGAAACAGTCGTATGTTTAAGGACATCAAAATGATTTACTGATGTAAATTAAGTTCACTAGAAATAGAAGTCTATTCAAGCCCTGCATTTTCTTTTATATGAAAAATAAAAATAAATGAGAAGGCAATATTGAAATCCTAGAATACAAGATAACCAGAAGAATGTGTTAGACTCATTCCAATTTCCTAGATCAGGAGAATTTCATATTTAAAAATAATTACGAGTTACTGAGAAGTTTAATTAGTGACCATCAAGGGGATGCCAATAAAATTAGGAACAATTTTTTAATAAAATGACAAACTCCCGATGCAATTAAAATAAAGAATAACATATTCCCATGGCTTAGGGAGCGTTTGACCCCTAGTAAACTTTGACAATCACATTTACCATTCCTTTTCATTGTCAAATAAGGTATCCTTTTAGGTCAGATATAAAACAAGCATCTTCACAAATCCAATGCCTCGCTGGAGGCGGAGGCATAGATATCTCTTAACAAAATTAACACTATTTACCACATTGCAACTTCAAGTTGGTTGAGCCTATTATATCATGCACTACAGCCTCCTTTAATTAAAAGCAGTATATCTTGGCTATGGCTGCCAACCTACACAGTTTATGTCCATAAACAGCCAACAACTTCACCAAAATGGCATCAAATCTAAGCCATATAGATGGTCAATTATCAATTGATACAGACAGTTATACCACAAGATGACATAGCTTCTGCTTTTATTCTGTGGACAGCTACTACAACCCTCTACATAGATATCTTACGTTTCACTGTCTGAAAAGACCAACTGAGTGAACAGAAACGGCCTATAATCAATAATCCAAGAATTTCAGTAAATGTTACACAACAGCCTTCACGAAGTATATCGAGTTGCAAAATCAAACAAGGAGGATGGTGAAAATAAAGTAAACAATAATAGTGAAACACGCATGCAAAGTTAAAAGATGTCAAGAACTGAGCTTGTTGACGAAAAACAGTTCATCAAGCTTTCAATTTTGAAACAAATATTACACCTGTATGACAGATGTCAACATTAAAGAAACAGAGGACAGCAAAGGGTACAAGACTAATTCTTACAGATGGTGTCGGTAAATCAGACGTTGATAATCTCGAAGCAAAGGTCCAAGCTCTGTAAGTTTAACTGAATTTGGTACAGACTTCTTCCAGCGGTCACGTAGTGCTTCAACTGCCTATTATTAGCAAGAAAAACAGTCTCAATCAGAATGAATACCACAACACAGCATATTTGTGAAAAAATGTATCCCACCTGTAAATTGCTAGAAACTTGTTCTCCAGCTAAACTTGATGCCAATTCAAGCAGTTCTTTATCTTCCAGCTCATCCACAATAGGAAGCCTAGAACTGGACATTGAAACTGTTATCTCCAATCGTTTTTGCAATTCTGAGACAAGAGATTTCTCTGCTTGACTTTTCTGACAAAAGTAACAGTATTGAACTAGTAAAGCCACAACGATAAACCCATGATAACAAAAGGGGATAAATGTTAGGATGTGTTCAGACTTTTGCCCATACATGCACGAATTTCTGAATTCCAAAACAACTACCAAGAATCTTCACCACCTTAGTGCAGTTGATTTATACCTTCAGTGAAGATTGAAAATCATCATTTGCTGAGGCAGAATCCTTACTTTCAGGAACATTATTGAGTGGAGATGCAGCTAATCTCTTAGTAATGGGATCCTCTGAGGAACAGGCAAAAAAGTGTTAGAGGAGAATTGGCAGAGAACAAGATCCCTTTGCATGAAATCATATCATTACAGCTAAGAAAAATTTCGGACCCCAGACCAAATTCAAACCTCCTTATTTTTAATAGTTAAATAAATCTTGAAAGGCTCTTTTACTAATTTCAATATGCTCAAGAGGTTGAACAAAGAAATAAGTTAATCAAACATCTGCTCTTTCAGACATATCAAAGAAAAACTGAAGTAAAATGGAAATTTAACTATGAATAAAGATATTGTTGACCAAAACAACCTACAAATATAGATACTTTGAAACCAGAAATAACGATATTTACCTTGTGGAACCAACCACCATATATCACCATATGTTGATTTTCCATCAAAACCACCAAACAACATGTACCGTGAACCAATAACTGTCATAGAATGATATGCTCGAGCAGGCGGGGGTTCATTGCCTGTAGGTAAGCGCTTCCATTGTGCTGAAACTGCATGCAACAGATAGATAAAATAAATTGAGATGATATACCGGGTTACAGTTCCATTGCTGCTTAAATCAATTCAGAAGAACCTCAATTGTGTGTTTATGTTACGATGTTATCATAATGAAGGCAGCTGTATATAATTTCAGTCAAATATCATGCATCAGAAGAACAGTCTCGACACATTTGCCTCATCAGAACAAGTAAAACAGAATTGAACATCAGCAGTATGTTACATTTTTCAAAGTCATTTTGCTACATTGGCTCAATTGCTTCTTTGAAAGAATGATAAATAATCCCAAATCAAAATAGATACTACTTTCAAGGAACCTACAAACAAAATGTTTCATGAAGTATCATCAAGAGGCCAATGGCAATATGGCATAACATCCATAACTAGCCAATGGTTGGTGATTCATGGTGTTATAATCTTAGGATATTCTGGCCAGATAAACATGAAATTCATTCACTTCTCCTGACATCTCTATAGTAGTGTTACAAGAGTTAGAAGGACAACATAAAATTTCCTTAAAATTAATAACACAAATTATCCAAAAAAGGTATGAATCCTAGACCCCTATGAGATGAAAGGACAGACATTTGCTGTTAATGTTAACGGTCATTAACAGACACAAGCTTCTAAAGGGGGCAACATTGCAGCGATTTTAAACTTTCGAGACAAAGCTTCCAAGTGCGCAATGCTCCTGAACTAAAACTCCAAGGGCAAAGTTGCACCTTAACCCCAGCTACAAATAAGCAAAAGACTCCCCATGCAGCTGACCTAGGTCATATAAATCATTAGCAATCTCCCCAACTAAATGTTTTTTATGAGAAACACATAAATCAGGTTTAAGTTGAACTAAGTTACTTGAGCAAAACCATTCTAATAATTCTAAACTCATTAATTATGATCAATACATCTTCCTTTTTATTTATTTTTTCCTTTTACAAAAGAAGATATCTTATTGAAGATAACGGAATAACAAATATGAGGGAAGATAAGGTATCATCCAAATTTATTTAAAAAAAAAAAAACAATGAGAGAAGAAAAGGGGGACAGAAACAAGCAGACTCAATTATGGAGCAAAGCTCTCAATCTATCTGCATATCCCAAATATAACTCCATTTTAGTTTTTAAAAAATTAGAAACTCCCTTATAAAATAACCATATGCAGGTTACAGAGAACCAGTGAATATAAAGAAAGACAGTAAGTTCTCACCTCTGTCTAAAATAATGCAATCGTTATAATAGATATCATATCGACTCAACCAACCACCAGTACCATGCCCTCCAAACATCAAGAGCTGCAAACCCCCGCCAACAAATGAATAAGATTTCAAAGTTAAACTGCTAATAGCACTAAATCTTCAGCAAAAACAACAATTTTCTTTTTTTCTTTTTCTTTTTTTTTTTTTTTGGGACGGGGAAACCACTACCAGACATTTTGAAGAAGGCAACAACAAGAGCTATGAATCAATGCAAGGGAGCAATTTTTTTCAATTTAAATTTAGACTAAATACTGATATTCAAAATTGCAGCTAATATAGATAACATGCCAATAAATAAAATAGTGTAAGACGCATAATTGGGCATACTTGACAACTGGATGATGGTAAAATAATTCGAAAAGACAAAGAAATAAAAATGAGACCCAAAAAAAAAAAAACAGAAAAGAGAAGCCAAACCCATGGGAAATCTTGTAAGAGCATATAATAATCAACACACCAGCACCACAATAAGCAACATCATGCCTCAGGCATGAAACAACATCCCATATTTCTTGAATCACATAACAATCCCTGACCACAGTCAACTTGCTCGTTGGTCAATGGAGGCACTGCATTAGCAAAGCTCCTTTGCATTATGAATACCTTTTTCTCTGTTCCACTTCATGAAAGAATTGGAACAGCTTAAAATTCCAAATTCACAAGTCAAAGCAATTCACAGACTAAGCAAAACTAATAAGGAGGATTGTGGAGATTGTGTTTACATTATATCTTCCAGGTGTTACTGTATGACCACAACGGGGAGAAGGTGCTTGACCTGGAAGCTTTAATTGAGTCCACCCAGGTGCTTCAATCTCTTCCTTCCACAACACATACAAACAATCAGTATGTACTTTAGTTGATTAAAATAGCCGCCAGAGCAAAATATTGTGAACAGAATCATAATTATTATTCATTGCACATTGAGGTAGAAATGCAAAAAGAAAAGTCTGTAATTGAGGCAACATTATAGAAGACCTTGCTGTTTTGTCATACTGTAGTCAAATCATATTTCAGTGGCCAGAATATGGAGGAGTGCGCAAACTATCCACTCTCTCCAATCTACGTCCCCTCCCCTCCCAAAACAACCATAGGTTTTGTCCAGTTCACTTGTCTTTGAAGAGGAAAGGAGAAAGCAGCTAATATCATGTATTGATGTAGACTTGAAAAACTGGATATGCATCTAAAGAAATAGAAGAGTGACACAACAGATTTAAAAACAAAAAAAATCTAAAAGCAGAGATTATCACTCATCACAAAGCAGAGGCAAAAGGTATCTCATATTGAAACTTGCAAGCAATAGCTAAATAAACAGCAGCATGCATAACACGTATTAAAAAAGTGAACGTGGGTTACAAACCTTCTTCAATAAGGCCCTTCAATGCCCACAAATCGCCCATAATTGGTCCACCTCCACCTATCATGGTTGATAAAAACCACTATGATCAGGCAATAACATTGAAGATATCCCATATGAAGTAACGATACAACATCAACAGCTAAATATGTTGAACTTATTCAAATCAAATGACCTATAATGCCAGGAATCTTGTTTGAGAGTTGTCAAGAAAGGGGTGAATTGTATAATATCTGTCAAGAGAGAACCAAGGACGAGAGTCTTTGACAATACTAGGACATGCTATTTTGATATTAAAGATTGCTAACAGCAAAATAAATTCAGAAAGAGTAAGCAGAAGAAACATCCGAGTAATGTGGAACAAAATAAGGAAAAAATGACATGATAAAGTACACTAGACAAATAGACCAGACTGATAGTTAGGTAAAGATTAGGTATTGATAGCTTGGGTAGAAAAAATCATTCAATGAACTCAGTTTCTATATGAAAAGAACCTACGCCACTTCACCTCTGCCACCATAAACAAGCAGTCTTTTTTCAACCATTGTGGCAGTATGTCCACATCTAGGGGGTGGCAATGTTCCGATAACTGAGAGCTCTGTCCATTCAAGTGATACTAGCATAGAAATAAGATCACGTTAGATATCTTTGATCATATAATAGGCAAAATTACTATTCAAGAGATAAATTTAAGAAGTTTCAGGAAAATACTTGTGTCCAAGACATATACATCTGACAACCACTTTTTCCCATCCCATCCACCATACCTGTTTCACATTGAATCAGCCCTAAGCCATTATATTGATTAAGCCTACATAAGAACGCATAGAGTCAATTCAAATAAGATAAGTCTCACATGACAATTTTTCTGTTTCCAACTGATGAGGCCGCAGCAAAATCTCGTGGTGAAGGTAAGTCACCAAAACTAGTTAGTTCAGACCATTGCCATATGTCTGGAACAGCATCAGTTATTCCAAGCGTCGATTGACATCCAAGGAAAAAGAAAACAGGACAGTGTTAATGTTTCATAAGTCATGTTCTTAGAGCACCATAAGTAATCAGAAAACAAATGTTCAAACATTATACAAAAATTCCATACCAGTATCCAAGACCCAAAAGTCCCCCAACCTGTGAATTGAGTGGCTATGAGAAGCCGATTTTATGGAAATATAAAGCAAAATAACAACAGTATGTAGATACGCCAAACAAACATATGGACTGCACAAACCTTTTGCCCCCAGACCGTCCGCCAAAGATGAACATGTGACAATCAATAGAAACTGCTACATGGAATGCCCGAGGACTAGGGCCCACTTGACCATCCATCCCACCTCCCGTGCACTCTGGTTGAAACCATTGCTGGGCCTCTGAAAAATTAAATGAGTAAAATTGTTGGTGAAGCTATTTAAATGCCACAATGTTGATCCATAACATGGATTTATCATTTGAACCCTTCCCGCCCACTTGTGTTTTACTGCCCTTCATGATGACTTTTTGTACATATTTTTCCACCTTCTCTACAACTTATTGTACTAAATAGTTTAAGGCAAAAGGTCACCAATTGGCTTCTATTCTACCACCTTGAGATGCAAGGCACTAAACCAGTTTGTTTATGTGAAGAAAATCAGAGAAATCTGTAAATGAAAGAAAAACTCTGCAAAAACGCAAGATCTTCAACACTAACCACCCCACGAGAAAACGATGAAGCAATACAAATTAATAACAAAAAGTAAAATAGCAAAATACTAAAATCATCATTATCAGAGTTATCATCACTTTAATCTACAAATGTTTGCATAGCACTTAAACCCAATAAAATAGAAGATCAAGGAGAGGGGGGGGGATGACAATTCTCTTCCATAATTCCATTAGTTAACATAAGTTCCCTTTTTCATATTGATGTGTAGCAACGCTTAGGTGGTTTGGTTCCTTGTTTGTCATTCTTGCACCAGCTTCTTTTCCTTTTCCTCCCTTGTACGGGACGGGAAAAAACATGCATGGAGAGGCACTCAAATCAGGACCCTTCACTCAAACAGAGGCACATGACTATTACCTAGTTGGTAAGGATATGTACCTCATCTGGTGTTTCAAAGGGAGAAGCCAAACAACATGTCCTAATCCACTGGAAAAAATAACAATAAATAAATTTTGAAACAAGGCAAAATAAATCTTTATGAATGTATCAAACAACCTATGGTGTTTACTTCAATGCTCTGCTTCATTTTCGTATAGATGTATGCTTTTTGGTAGCAGTTCATCTGCAGAACCAAGAAGGTGGCGCTGACACACTAGCAGGGCATTATTCTTCCCACTAAAACAGCTTTAAAAACTCCTAAATTTGGTGCTCAGATGAAAATCATCAAAAAAAAATTGACAGCTAATCCGTAAATCATTATAATGTTTGCCTTCAATCAGAGCATGGCTCAAACGATGACATAGCCAACTGTTGCTAAACATGCTTTCTATTTTACTAATAAGACGATACGAGCAGGTACCAGATGTGACAGAGGTCAACAAATTTCCCATCATCATTCGCCCAGCGTGACTGTGTTTATGTCAACTATGCGGAACTCCGATCAGATATTAAAAGTTTGAGGGCATGGAGATCATAGAGCATTTGAAAGATCAAACTTTTCAGCCAAATTACATGCCGAAGTAATTTATGCTGCCAATTCAGCATACTCAATAATTGTGAAACCCATCGATTCGAGGGGGAAACCACCAAAATTTTAAATGCCTCATGCAATGTTTAAACCATTTGACTCGATGCAAACTGCAAAGTTCGCAAATTCTTGGCGCAATAGACAAAGAAAGAAAGGAAGAATAAACAGAATGCAAGGGAGGATAAAACAGAATACCAGCATCATAGACAACAATGTCACTGAGAAACTTCTTATCCACTAGGCCGCCGAACACGACGACCTTCGATTTGCCGATATTGACGGCGGAATGACCACTGAGAACGATGAAAACTGAGTTCAAGTTCAGACTTAAAAAAAAAAAAAAAAAAAAAAAAAACAAAAACACACACACACGGAGAGAAGACGAATTAAAAACAAACATTGTAACCTGCGAGGCTGGGGTGGATTTCCAGCAAAATCGGAAGATGTAGCTCGAACCCAGTAGTGCATCTTCCCAGGTAGCTCGATTCCCTCCCTCTTCATCACACCTTCTAAGCGCAGGAAGTGCCAGGTAATATTTGCTTTGCCTCCCGAATTTTTATTTTTATATTTTCACTTTAGCTCCCAGAGACGTGTCTGCATTGACAAAAACATTATAATTACCCTTCGTTTGGTACAAAACATAAAAATTATGTGTAGGGATCGGAATTAGGAATAAGAAAATCTAGTAAAAGAATATTCAGTATAAAAGATTACTTATTATATAGAATTGGATAAATACATATACGTGGGATTGGATTTTGAAGAATACCTTGGTACTCCCCAATCATATTTCTACAGAGATGTTTAATCCCATGTAATAAGCAATGACTTATGATAAATACTTTTTTAATAATTTTTTTAATTACAATCATAATCTTTATGCCTTATTTTTAATATTTCGTATCAAACGAGATTTTAGAGTTTTGTGGGATTGGAAATTTGAATATAATATATAATTTGACATTAATCCAACAAAATAAAAAATTTTGAATTAGCTGTTTAAAACTTGGTAAGTTATGATTGAAAAAGTTGGCAAAAAAAATTATGATTGGAAAAATATATATATATATATATATATATCTTTTCCTTTTTAATTTTTTGGGTTAACGCGTTTTATCAAATCTAAGGTAGAAAAAAACTGGACCAAGAACACTCGTTATAAGTGAAAGGTGCATGCCCGACAGAAACAAAAAGACTAACTGAATGGAAAAGAGCTTGGGGCCTTACGAGTTGGGGTTTGTGACCATTTAATTGGGCCTTACCAACAAGTAATGAAAGAAATCTATTAAATGTCAAATTGTGTCTAACCTGTATACCTCAAAAAATAGAAAAAGGACAAATTGAATCCATTAATTCTTCTGCTCTAAAAGTTGCTTGGGTTAAAAAATCAATCTATTTACATTAAAAAATTATATGCTCTGCATGGTTAAATTATTCTTAATCTCTTTTTTCCTTTTATTTTTAAATATGATGTTCATAGGTCTATTAGCCATCACAACTAATTCAAATCAGAATTCTGATAGGCAATTATGTCAACACCTTCTTAAAATTGTTCTCATCAGTGTAAATGGTGTAAATATAAAATTTTCAATTTAATGATTATTAAATAAAAATTTATTTTAAAAAATCATCTTTATTTAGACTCTGTATACATGAAAATAATATTTTGCTAACAAATAAAAAATAAAAAAATTTAATCTAGACCATCCAAAATTAAATTCCAACAATAATGTGCAATATAATAGTGATAAGCCACTTAACGCTGAATCATGCTTCGATTTTTTTTATAGCCATATATATTACAAATCTTGTACATATTTGTTTGGTGAGTGAGGAAGTTACATATTTGTTATCAATCAAGGAAAATGCATGAACATATCATGAGGCAAATACATATATATCTGCACCAACCAATCTAATATGTATGCATATATGCATGTGAATACAGATTCTCTACGGTGCAGCACTAGCATATGCTCTATATTGTAGTAGAATGTGCCTTGTTGTGGCCCTAGCTATCTATCACCACCACACACACACACAAAAAAAGTCATGTGACCCTTCTCTCTCCCCCCAATTATAATATCCAAGGTTAGGTTTTTGCCAGCATCTTCTTCCTCCCATTTGACAACTGAGATTCTCTTCTGATTATACATACCTCTATGTATAGGGAAGTTTAGATCAACATCTTATATACACACATATATACAACTTTCGATCTTTAATCTAAGAGCTAATTGACTAATTTTAGCAGAGTAAGAAAATTAGTTAAATTAGTTATTTATAATAAATATGTATTGTTTTTTCGTAAATATTCTTACTAATTAAGTATATTGACTAGAATTATTATTATTACGAGGACTATCTTTAAAAAAAATAAATAAATATAAGAGACAAAGTAGATTTGGATCTTATATTTAGAATCAAAATAAAAATCAAACGAGTTCTTATATTAAGAACTGGAGCTAGTATATCCACATTTATCATCTAAACTCATTTCGAGTGATCGATCCATTTCAAGAGGCGATAAGATAATGTGATAAAGATGCAAGGCCAGAATAATGGTGATGGCTTGTTAGTTGGTGATTATATGAGGGGGATGTCAATTATCGGCAAAGCATCATCATGATTGATTGGAATTGGAAGGGGTGTGTGTGTGTGTGAAATGAAAATGATGATGATGATGATTATTGCCACGCATGCTAGCAGGGCTTCCTCTACCATCCACCATTGTGTGTCCCCTTCAATTTAATTATTCCTACGTGTCCTTTTATTAATGATATTAATTTAACTAATTAAACTCATCGATCTTGTCTTAATTGTCAAGATTAGATCGATCATATTTCATTATATATACTTATCTGGTTTTATTTATAGAATAGAGAGAAATTTTTTGTTTTTATTATAAATCTCATCATTAATTTGTTATGTGCATAAGGAAGTGAGGTAAGATTTTTTGTTATATTTATAAGTGACATCATCAAATTTTTAGTTTGAAGGTACTCCCTCCAATCATAAATGTAAAATCTATTTTGTAATGTAAATTATACTATAAAATGAGTTTTGTATTTAGAACCAGATGAGTACTATTTTATTTTTCATTTACTATTGGATAGCTTGTTATTTTAAGAAAGTGTATATATCTAGCATAGATAAAGTTGAAAAGTTATTAAATTTTAGGGTTAAGGTGCAATTTTAACAATAAAGTTTTCCCAAAAGAGCACTGGGCACCATAAAGTTTATTTGGGTGCAAAAATATACATGAAGTTGTCAAAAGGGAGCATCTGGCACCATGCCGTTAATGTCCGTCAGTTTACCGTTAGAGGGGCCCACAAAGTCAGTTTTAAGGTGCATTTTTAACAACAAAGTTTGCATCAAGGGGCATTAGGCACCATAAAATTTATTTGGGTGTAAAAATATACATGAACTTTGTAAAAGGAAAAAAATAACAGAATTCTTCAACCTCCATAAACATCCATTAATTTTATTCTTTTTGGTCTCACCAAATGCTATATTTTCTCTCTGTAAATTTGTACTTCCAAGCCGATCCATCTTTCTCTCATCATAGTCAACACGCACACTCTCTCTGTCATGTTGTTTTCTGAGCCTCCAAGCCTTTTATATGTATTTAAGCAAAACATATCTTTCCCTTCTAGGATATGAGGTTCATTCCTTGCACCCGAGTACTACCTCCAGTCCTTAATATACGATCCAATGGACTAATTTGAAGAGATTAAAATAAATAAATAAATTACTTTAAATATTATATTATTTATTTATTTGACGCAATAGCATATAGTACATGATCTCTCTAAAATATTTATATGCATCATTAAATTATATATTAGTTTACAAGCCAAGAAAATTAATTTGGAGAAAAAACAATAAATATAATATTTTAAAGTAATTTATTTATTTATTTTTAATCTCCTCAAATTAGTCCATTGCATCCTATATTAAGGACTGGAGGTAGTACTTGGATGCAAGCAATAAACCTCATATCCTAGAAGGGAAAGATATGTTTTGCTTAAATACATATAAAAGGCTTGGAGGCTCAAAAAACAACATGACAGAGAGAGTGTGTGTGTTGACTATAATGAGAGAAAGATGGATCGGCTTGGAAGTGGAAATTTACAGAAAGAAAATATAGCATTTGGTGAGACCAAAAAGAATAAAATTAATGGATGTTTATGGAGGTTGAAGAATTTTGTTATTTTTTTCCTTTTACAAAGTTCATGTATATTTTTACACCCAAATAAATTTCATGGTGCCTAATGCCCCTTGATGCAAACTTTGTTGTTAAAAATGCACCTTAAAACTGATTTTGTGGGCCCCTCTAACGGTAAACTGACGGACATTAACGGCATGGTGCCAGATGCTCCCTTTTGACAACTTCATGTATATTTTTGCACCCAAATAAACTTTATGGTGCCCAGTGCTCTTTCGGGAAAACTTTGTTGTTAAAATTGCACCTTAACCCTAAATTTTAAAACAAAATTAATAAAATTTAAAGCTCTTCTTGATGATGATAAAAAAGCGTTGGAAGGTACAGATACATATGATCGAAAAAGCATAATTTTACCCCTAATTTGTTGAAAAGTGTGTATTAAATAGTGGGAAAGTTGAAAAGTTGTTATATTTTAAAATAAAACAATACCAACTTTATTACTTGTGGTCATGATTAATTAAGTGTTCAAGCAAGGCACATTTTTGAGATCATTCAAGGGATTTTATTAATTGTGGTCATGATTAATTAACAACGGGTTTGAAACTTCTTCATGAGTAGTTAGTCAAAGTTATCATTATTATAAATTATTATAATTTTGTCTATCTGTATTGATTGATCATCATCGATCCGGTAAGTGACAATGAATCTGATTTATCATTTACCAAACGAATTAACATATACAAACATATCATGATTGAATCCATTAATAATTTTTTTAAAAAAATTAGTGGCATCCTCTTTGCTATCTATCATATCAGAAATTGAGATTCCTCCATTCATGTGCGGCAATAGTCTTAGTTGAGATGTTTCAAATATAACAAATTCGCTTACAAGTATTTATTATTTTAATTAATATTCATTATATTTTACTTCCTCATACCTTTAATATAAAAGTGAGTTGTGGTTGGATTTGGTGATCAATATGAGTATAAAACCCCTTAACTAGTCAATTATTCAAGCAATTACCCACTCAATTTTGATTAATAACAAGAAAGAATAGAAATCCCTTTAATTAATATAACGGAGTATCATTAATCAAATACTCCTCCGATCCTAAATATAAAACCCTTATGCACACTATAAAAAGAGTCTTATGTTTAGAACCGAAGGAATAATATTTAGCTAGTCTAAGAGAATATGGTGGCCAGTTAATTATACTTTGAATAAAAAATATAATTCGGAGTTACAATCAAAAAGCCATGCACAGTGATATCACACTTGGCTATAATTTAATTTGGGTATTCTTCTATTTCACACAAATTAAACAAGACATCTTACCGATCTTTTTTGTCAAAACATTAGTAGTGTACAGTACTGTTAAATATCTTCTTTTATTAGAGTTCTAAAGCAACAATTTAATTTTGAAGGGAGAGGGTATCTTATTTTGAAGAATGTAAGGACAAAAAACTGTATGGTATGTATTTGCATTCTCTTACGTACACCATTTTTATCTTGTTTTTATCACTAGCTTTTTTATCCATATGTAGTAGTTCTACCTAACTTAATTTCTACATTGATGGGAGCTTAATATCATTAAAACTGAAAGAATGGGTGGCACCAAGAGATAGGTGAAGTGGACGTTTATAAAAATCTTTAATAAAAATTCAAATCAAAGAACAATATAACAATAAACACATTTAGAAAACAGAATAATGTTAACCGAACATTGAAAATAAGTTAAAAGCAAGGAGAAAAAGAAGAAAGAACGCAATAAATTTATACTAGAAAGAACACAATAAATTTATACTAGTTCAATACTTAAACGATCTAACCTATGTCTAATCCGCATAAATCTTCTGAGGTTTTTCACTAAATCCTACCAACGTTAAAATATTACTTTTGAAAACTTTAAAAGGACATATATTTTATATGATTAATTATGGAAACCGAAAGAATGGATGGCATCCAAGAAGAAGTGAAATAAGCATCTTCAACAAAAAAATTTCAACTTTGTGATTCCTTCCTTACGGGATTCCCTTCTTGCGGGATAAAACTACTTATTACCTCAATTAGTAACTTGTTGGTCAATTTTTTTTAATATTAATAGGATTTATTAAATTTCTTTCGCATGTTTTATGATAACCCATCCCGGTATTCTGAATATCGTTCCAATTTCTGGTTTAATTTTGGATTTTAGTTTAGTGATGACTCAACTCCTATCTAATCTGACTTAACCATAAAAATATGTTTTTGAAAGGAATGGGAAGAACGTTGCCACGTGTAATTGGCATTATTGGACAATATGGTCTATTCTTCCCGTATTGTACCAAAATGTACTGCTGCAACAATCTATCCAGAAATTTTCCAGGTCAAAATTCATTTATATCATGCTTAAAATATACTATTAAACAAACTAATCTGATCAGGTCAGGGCTAATAATTAGCTTTTTTGGTCAAAAAATGCTAATAATTACTCCCTCCGTTCCTTATTATAAGAGACAAATAACCGAAGTACGTTGATAAAAAAAACAGTTAAAATTAGTTAAAAACAATTAATGTGTAAAAAGTATAATTTTTTTTCTAAAAATGCCCTCATTAATAAGGAGAGAGAGTATGAGAGAGAACAATTAATTATTAAAAGAAAGAGAAGTGAGAGGAGAGAGAGTGTGTGAGTTGGAGATAATAAATATGGGTAAAATAGTAAATCAACACAAAAAGTAAAGACAACTTGTAAGTGTCTCTTATATATAGGAACATGTCATAAGCATCAAATGTCTCTTATAATAAGGAACGGAGGGATAATAAAATGAGATGACCATAAGCATCCATTTGCCAGTCCCTGTGATTTTGTGCGGTGCACACGGCATTTACGCGAAGTGTACTTTTTTTTTTGGGGGCGAAAACAATTATTGTGCATATAATATACCATATAATCCAACCTCAATCATGTTCTCTCCTTAATTTTTTTATTAAATATAAACTAATCTGAATCTATATGCAGTACTATACAATCATTTAGCATATATATATTCAGTCACATTTTTATGTCAAAAATAATGAAATGTAAGGATTCCATTTGAAAAAAAAAATTGTTACGTAGAGGCCTTGTTTTTTATTGGACAAAAGTAGTGGAAGTTAGAGTTTTTGGAAAATAATGAATTGTTGCTTTTTTTGGCCAACAATGAATGTTTACTTCTTGATTTTTTTTTTTAAATTCAAACTGCTTTAAGGTTGAGACTAATCTCTATCAAATCAGAAATGTTAATATTAAAGTCTTCTTAATAATAAGTATGCTTCTTTATTTTTTTTCTGCTTTTTAGAGTTAAATGACTAAAAATATAGCTTTTAAAGTGAAGAGACCAACCTAAAATTTTATATAAAGTTAGAAGGCTAAAAGCATACTTTAACTTAATATTTAATATTTTTCTCAATTTAAATGAAATATATTGAAAATGTCTTATATATAAATAAAAATAAAATAGCAGCAAATAAAATTCAAAATTCACAGGAGGTAGAGGTAAAATGAAAGTAATCAATCAATCACAATGTAAGTAATAGTATCCATTCCAAAATAGGTATATCTATCAATACATTAAAATGTTAAACTCTATTGTTGGTTTTTTTGTATTTTATTAAAAAATGCTACATTATTGTTGCTAATTTGTAAATGGGATGACCAATAATAATAAAATTAATTAACAGTCGTCAGACTGGGCAGTAGCGTTGACATGGTCGCGTCGCGTTGGTGAGAACATGCCCCTCCTTTATTTATGCTGATTATCATTTCCTCATTGACATGTAGCACTTCTAAGTCAGCATCATTAAAGTCAAATAATTATTAATTAATTATAGTACTAAACATGGTAATTAATCCAACCTCCACCAGCAGTGATCCACACATGATTATTTTTTTACTATTATTATAATAATTTAATTTAATGCGCTATATATATTATCAGCACGAAACCTCTCCACTGCAAATCCTCTCAATTTAATCTCCATTTATATAAAACATAGCGTTTTATAATTTAAGCAGTAATGCAATCATGTTATTTTGAAAAAAAAAAGGAAAAAAAAACCTCAATCAACCATTTGACCCAAAAAAAGAGTCTTCTTCCTCTTCAGACAAAAAGCCTTCGAGACTCACCCCGTTCAGATTCTTTTTCCTAAGGTTCGAACTGGAAGTCCACTAGCTTCTGTAGCATCCAGTTTCCAAGACTGTGATTTTGGTAATGGAGAAGCTTTTGTTTGGGTGATGGAGGAAATGACGTCACTGCAGTGAGAAGCCTTTTCTTCTTCTTCTCCTTTTTTTTTTTTGATGTTTGATTGAGTTTTTTTGCTTTATTTAAGATAAATCAGAACCTCCTAAAACCTGATTGTTGCATTAAGTGGGGGAAATATAAAAAGCTTATTCATGGAGAGAAGGAAATGACCTCGTTTTGAGTTAAAGGAAGGAAGTGGAGAGAATTGCTCAACAAGATCTTATAATTAGGACCGTAGATAGTAATTGATATTACACCAAATCAACAAGAAATAGTCATAGTATCATTGATAATCAGAAAATTCCTAAAAAATAGCTCTTGAATTTCAAATTTTCAAATAAGAATTACTATAAAATGTGTTGTTATTTGCCTTTCAAATACAGTTAATTGTTATTAAGATATAGTAAACAAGAATGATTTAGAATTTTAAAATTTAAAAGATTTTTTTGGGATTATTTCTTAATAATTTGCAAGTCAAACAACTAGTACAAAATAGGTGTAGTGACAATTTGTGTAATTAAATGGCCTGAATAATGAACTTTGGAAAAATTATATTCAAGTCTCACAGAAGACATTTCATTCAGAAAAAGTCCCTGGAAATCCCGAAATGATTCCTAAGTCCCTAGAGACCTGTCTGTAATAAATTGTAATTGTGATTACCTATTATCCTCATTAATTTGAACCCAATGTAATTCATTTACAACCTCAACAATGGCTATTGACAACCCGATAAGAAGTGGTTAACAACTTCGGTAATACCCCTGGCATCCCACAGAGTGAGTTGTTAGAGGCACTGTCAAAGTTGTCAACTAGTTCTTTTCGGGTTGTCAACAGCCACTGTTGAGGTTGTAAATAAATTATTGTAATAAAATTAATGGGGATAGATAAGTAATTTCACAATTACAATTTATTACACACAGGTCCCTGGGGATTTAGGAATCATTTCGGGATTTTCAGAGAATTTTATGAATTAATTATCTTCTATTTGGACTTGAGTGTAATTTTCCCTAAATAAACTTTTTACACTTACAAATTAATGTTGAAAAAAACACACTCTCCGCACCTCTTGATATTATAACCCATGTTAAAGGATAAAAAAATTAAAAATAATTTTTTTTTCCTCTTTTAATTTCACACTGGTGGGAGGCACCATCGGTGTATAGATAATACTCTCTACACTAGATAATACTTTCTACACTAGTTGTAACAAGAAGCCGATGCAAATTAAAGATAAATATAATTTTTTTAAATGCGAAATTGAATTAATTTCCACATAGGATTATGTTTTTCACCAGTGTGGAAAGGTAAATAAATTTTTGAAATAATAAAGTCATGTTTCGAAATATTAGGTAGAGTCGTCTTTTTTCATTTTTTGTTAGAAATTGTTCCTCATCTTTTTCGTCCACATCTCTCCCAAACAGTGTTCTAATCGTGTGGAACTTATCTTTTTCCTTTCCCCCGCAGATTAAGCTTAAGATTGAACTCCTATTTACAACGTTTTCTAGGTCGTTCCTCACGGCTCTTGTACTATATATATATATATATATATATATATATATATATATAAAGTAAATTAGCTACAAACGGCTTGATGAATTGGCCAATTGGAGTTGCAAATTAAATACTACCTCTAATGCTTAATATAAAAGTTAGCTAGAAGCCTATCTTTAAAGAATAAAGATAAGGTGGTCCTAGAGTCATACAAGTATGCCTTTACTTTGAAGCACTCAGTGTTCTCACCAATAGATAATTTTAATTATCTAATATATATGATTGAAGAGGATAGTTTAACAAGAACAATATATGTTTGTAACAAATAACTAACTTAACTAATTTTCTTAATATCTCCAAATTAGTTATCTAACTCTTAAACTTCCTATGATTCTTAATATAAGAGCTACTCATGGTTAGGAGGTTGGATTTGGTTTTAAATATAAAACCTCAATCAACTTTGTCTCTCAAATCTATAATATTTTATCTAAAATATCCTTATTAATTGTAAGGAGTTCTCATCAAAAAATAATTTGATAGTTTGGAAAAATCAACACATATTTGTTGCAATTAACCGACTTAACTAATTTTTTCAATCTCTTCAAATTAATTATTCAACTCTTATATTAACTACCGGCAGCACATTGAATGTTTTGTGGTGTGTTTTCGGGTTATAACGTTTTGTGGTGTGTTTTCGGGTTAGAAATGGGATGGGATTGGGATAGACTAACATTTGATGCTGAAAATTTTAAATAGAAGAAAGGCATAAATAATGACATTATTTTTGAACAACTTTGTCATCGCTTACGATTAATTCATATTATTGTAAGGCTGTTAATTAGTGCGTGGCTCACTTTTCTTTAATCTCCAACCATATTAAAAAAATAAAACCCACGTGTAATTAGAGGTACGTAAAGGACAAAATCCATATGATCACATGCAAACAATTTAATTCTTAGGAAGCCAACTAGAACTGCATATTAATTTTTTAAGAGAGAACCAATAATGAATTTTATTTTGTCTTGATGGGCAGAAAAAAAAATAATAGAGTTTATTAGTCAACGAAATAATACTCGTAGTAGATTTCTTTTTCTCACTTTAATTTAAATGATTAAATAACTAAACGTACATTAGTTGGTGACCACAGCCGCAGGCTGCATATCGGCTGCTATGGCGGGGGGGTTGGGTAGTGGCCGTGGCATTCTAGTTTGAGTCAAAGTTCACATCAAACCCACTAATATAATTGACCGTTTTTAATTAATTAATTAATTAACCACTTAATTCCCATTCTATTTTGCTGAAATTTACTAATAAAGAACTTGCTGAAGAAAGGAAATCACATCATCATTTAGTATTGCATAAAACTCACGCCATAATTGTTTAAAGTGTGGTGGAATTCCAAAATGTATACCACCACTTTTTTTAACAGCCTAAAGGCAAAACTTCAATTTTCTTAATTTCTCATATTTATTTTTTTTTAAAACTAATTTATCTAACTTATAAAATAATATTACTAGTCCTAGTTATAAGAGCTAGTTGACTAATTTGAAGAGATTAAGAAAATAAGTTAAGTTAGTTATTTGTAATGAATAGATGTTTTTCCTAAGATATTTTTGTTAATCAAGTGTATTGGCTAGAATTATCATTATTAGAAAGACTTCCTTAGAAAAAGAATGCATAAATATGAGAGACAAAGTAGATTAGGATTTTATATTTAGGACTAAAATAAAAGTCATACGAGGTCTTATATTAAAGACCGGAGGTAGTATATAACATAATGTCATACAAGAATATTTTATGGAGATTATCATATCATATTTATTATAACTAACTAACTTATTTGACTTTTTCAGTCTACCTAAATTAATTAAGTACTCATATAGTCTTATTTGTAAATTACTTTAATTCCAACATATTTTATTAGAATCAAGAAAAATCACAAGCCTCATTAACACTACCTTAAAATTTAACTATTTTTCAGTTTTAAGTCACCCAATTTAACATATAAACACTTATCAAGAAAATAATAATCTGCAATAATAAATAATAATAAATGAAGGACAAATATTATATTTATGTTAAAATGTAATGATGTGAATTAAAAAAATACCACCAGAGGAGCCACTCTTAGATTAGGCAGGGGAGGAGTAATAACTTTTGAGGGTGGGCCGTCATGAGCCTTCTCTGCTTTGCTATAAATGCCCCAACACATCCACATGAATACTCACAACAATTATAATAGTTTTAAGACGGAGAAGGAGGGAAAAGGAGAGATGAAGATCAGCAACACCGAGTTACAACGTTATTGGTTTAGTTTCTGTCAACACGTGTCTTGTGTTGCCAAAACATTCTTCTTCTTAGTTACATGTTTGTATCGCCATATCCTCCTCAGAGTTCACCCATTATGGATCCAAATAGCCTATTTCATGTCCCTTTCGTTCCTAGGTTTCTGTCTTCTGAAACTAATCCAACCCAGAAGTAGTAGTACCAATTCTTCTACGCCAATCATAAGTAACTTGGACTTGTTCTTCACCTCTGTGTCTGCCTCCACAGTGTCAAGCATGTCGACCGTTGAAATGGAGGTTTTCTCTAACCCTCAGCTTATTGTCATCACCTTATTAATGTTCCTAGGAGGTGAAGTGTTTACCTCCATGGTTGGTCTCTTCTTTATTAGATTAAAGCTCAAAACCCACCAAGACAAGTTAGCTACATCTTCTGTTAGTATCCCCCCTATAACTTCTGTTCTTGATCCATTTGAGTTGGAGATGGTGGAAGTAAGATCTGATCAACAACCCCAGAATGTTAAGGAACCTGACAATAACGACGAGTCATCTGTCGTAGGTAATGGAGAATATTTAGGCTACAACTCTATCAAATACCTAGGTTTTGTAGTCTTAGGTTATCAACTAGTTGTCCAACTCATAGGCGTAACGATGGTGTCTGTTTACCTGTCAACTGTTTCTAGTGCTAAGCAAGTTTTAAAGAAGAAGGGATTAGAACTGTTCACATTCTCTCTCTTCACAGTAGTTTCTACATTCGCAAGCTGTGGATTCGTTCCTACAAACGAAAACATGGTTGTTTTTGCTAAGAATTCTGGTCTGTTAATGATGTTGATTCCTCAGGTGTTACTTGGGAACACACTGTACCCTTGTTGCTTGAGATTCTCGATCTGGGTTCTGGGGAAATTTGTGAAGAAAGAGGAAAGTGAGTACCTTGCGAAGAATTCGCAAGAGGTTGGGTACAAACATTTGCTGACGAGGGAGCATTCGAAGTTCCTGTTAGTTACCGTTATTGGGTTCATTGTTGTGCAGTTCCTGGTGTTCTGTTCGTTGGATTGGGATTCTGTAGCATTGGAGGGACTGAGTTGGTACGAGAAAGTGGTCGGAATAATCTTCCAAAGCGTTAATTCCCGACATACAGGCGAGACCATCGTAGATCTCTCCGTCTTATCACCGGCCATCTTGGTGCTGTTTGTGGCTATGATGTTAGTATCTCTCTCTCTCTCCTTCCCCTCTCTCTCTAGTCCCCACCCACAAGCACACACAATCTCTCTTAAATCCAATTTCTAAGTAGAGTTTGTAAATGTTAAATTGTTGGAGCAAAAGAAAGAGGTAGAAATTGTGACCCACTCAAGATTCTAATTCTTTGTTAAACTATTACGATTTTATAATTAAGTGGGGTAGAGAGAGAGAGAGAGAAATAAGACCCTACATGTAACATGTCAAGTGAGGCCACCTTTTACCAATTTTGATGTTCATTGCAGTGATGATATTCATTGACACGGTGAGATATATATCGTTCAAATACAGTTTTAGTGATTTAAATTTAAAATTATTAACGGATAATTTTAATTAAATTAAAAAGATAATATTTTGGAAAAGTCACGATTAAGAAATTGTCATTATTTTAGATTCAGTACATGGTAAAATAATTTTTTTAAAAAAATAAATCGGAACTATCTACATCAGATATGAAAGTTTCATGTTTTAATGCTTACCACTTTTGATGAGTATTTTTTTTTTCTTATGTTTATTGCAATAAAGGCAAAACTAGACTCATTCCTAAGGAGAGTTTCTGGCTCAAATCTTTTTCCATCTCTGTTTTTTTCCCTACTACAATTTAAGAGGTGTTTGGGTAGAAACAAAATCATAGTTTTTAAAGCACTTTTACAGTATACAAAATAAATATGTAGAGAAGTTTGCCTTAATTTGTGAAAAAGTGCTTTTCAAAAACAATTATTGAACAATCCAAACACCCCCTTAATGGTTGATTGGAATCAAGCAACAAATATCTAATTAATATGTAAAATAATTCAATGGTTTAACAACTGCTGAACCTTTTTTTCTCAAAAAAACAGAGAGATCTACCAGACTTGGGAGGGAGAAGCTAAGATTAAAAAAGTGGCATAAATCAACATTATTCACTAATACATATATATTAACATATATTACAAACAATATACTCTATACTGTTTATATAGTTCATTTAAGATAAATAAATTACATAGTTGAGTTGTATTGGGATCAGTAGAATCAACCCCATCCCGAACTGTCAAGAAGCCCCTTTGAAGGGATGATATAGCAATAATAATGGATATAGATATCCTTCACACACACATATTCAAATATTGAAGGAAACTATATATAATAATATTATATATAATTGTCCTTTATATATGCATACTATATTGCTTGTGATTGTTTAAATATTATAAATTTGTCTTTCAGAGCTATAACTGACTTGAATTTTCCTTAGGATGCATGCATGCCATGTTCTGAATAATTATTCTGTTTTCAATCATACGTTGTCAATGTTTCTAATTAAATATTACAATATTATATGCAAAATGTCTTCTTAGATTGTGCAATGAATTAGCGTTTCATATAATTTCACTAGATTAATATTTTATTTGCATGATTAGGAGTCTCTCTCTCTCTCTATATATATATATAATTATTTTGAGGTTTCTCTGCCTAGGTTTAGGTTATACTCTCCCGGTATTAAAGAATGCATGATCTAAATGACTAATTCTATAAATATTAAATAAACTAGTTAAGTTGCTCATTTAATCTGTAATAAGTATATGCTGTTTTTTTCTAAAATATCATTTTTTTTGGTCAAAGGTTTTTCTAAAATATTATATTCAGTCATTACCTCCGCTGACGAAAACCCCTTTAAATATTAAAATCAAATCAGATAACTTGAAAAATTTTATAAATTTAAAAACTAGACAAAATGAAAGGTCTGATATTTAAAATTAGAATAAATTTCTCAGCAAGTTGCTATATTTAACATAGTGCTTTGTGGGTTTTCAAAAAAAAACTTTTCATCCCACTTCCTCTTTCAATTAATTATTAATATTCGAAAAGGATCAGCATATGCGTCTATCAACCTCGAACCTCGGTACACACACAATATAATTATTTTGCCTAACCCAATTGATCATTGTTTTCTAATGGAACAATCATTGCCAAATGAATGATTACTATATTTTAGTATATTTACCACATTAAATAACTTTTTGTTTTTCCTACACATCTTGACTTTGATATATATGGTTTGTGTGAAGGTATAATAATTAATAATGTGAATTATATTGAAAGGTACCTTCCTCCATACACGTCATTTTTACCAGTGAAGAAGGGGAAGAATGGAGAAGGCAATAGTGATCAAAGGAAAAGAAAGAGAAGAGGAATATTAGTGGAGAATATTAAAATGTCCCAACTCTCCTATCTCCTCATCTTCATCTTCATGATCTGCATCACTGAGAGCAAAGACCTCACCCAAGATCCCCTCAACTTCAATGTCTTCAACATAGTCATTGAAGTCATCAGGTAATTAACAATTTTGTAATGAGATAAAGCTTGTTGTTATTGTTATGCTCCTCCGATCCTAAATATAAGACCCTTTTCGTAGTGTAAAATTACATTACGAAAAGGGTTTTATATTTAGGACCGTAGGAGTAGTACTGGTATTACTTTTCTTCTCGCATAAGAGAGAGGTAGACATATCATGTTGGATCTTAACGTAAGTTCCTATACTTGTTATGATTGTTTACTTTTTTATACGCTTCAAATTTAGGCAAAATTATGGTTTTAATTCTTTAATCTTACAAGATTTTATTTTGATTCTTTAATTTCATAAAAGTTTTCTTTGATCGTGATTTGAGACTCAAATTAAACTCATGTACGCTTTTTTTAATCCTATCCTAACCGTTCTCTATAGAGAAGGGTGGCCCACACATGCTCATTGCTTATTTCAGTTGGGGTGTTTGATCCTATAACCTCTTCTATTAAATAAGTTATTTGTGAGGTGTCATATGAGTTATAAGTCTCTGGCAGATAGATGAAGTGTGCAGAAATTCAAATTTTTGAACGCATGGATATTTAATTATATATAGGGAAAGACTAATTGAATTGAATTGATGAATGTGCAGTGCATATGGGAATGTGGGGTTTTCAATGGGGTACAGTTGTGGAAGAAGGATAAAGATGGAGGGGAATTGTGAGAACAAGTCAACTGGCTTTGTGGGAAGGTGGAGCCCAGAAGGGAAGAGCATTCTCATTTTGGTTATGCATTTTGGAAGGCTTAAGAAGTTCAATATGGATGGCGGCCAAGCTTGGATCCTCCTCTGATCTAATGAATTAATCATTATTCTCTCATGTTATGCATCCTTTTTAATTGTACAGTGTCAAAACTAAGAGGGGAAAAAGAAATCATGATAAGTTTAAACGACTTACGTCTCTCTTTCAGTTTAGTTTTTTTTTTTAGCCCATGTACCTATTATCTGTTATGGATGGTTTGAACTCAATCTTATGCTTAAAAAAAAGTCTTAAGAAAAGTGTTTAATGTCATCTAAACTACAAGATTTCTCTATAGTTTGCACAAATTATATGAATCATTAGAAAACTCAAAAAGAAAGCATACAATGTTATTGTGCTAAAGTTAATTTATAGAGCTTAGCTGTATAAATAAAAAATTTCGCAACAAACAATTTTTTATAATTCAATTCTCATTTAGAGCTTATGGCAATGATAATGCTCATTGTTGTGATGAAATCCTAATCATTCAAAATTTAATGGATGGTTTGAACTCAATCTTATGCTTAAAAAAAAGTCTTAAGAAAAGTGTTTAATGTCATCTAAACTACAAGATTTCTCTATAGTTTGCACAAATTATATGAATCATTAGAAAACTCAAAAAGAAAGCATACAATGTTATTGTGCTAAAGTTAATTTATAGAGCTTAGCTGTATAAATAAAAAATTTCGCAACAAACAATTTTTTATAATTCAATTCTCATTTAGAGCTTATGGCAATGATAATGCTCATTGTTGTGATGAAATCCTAATCATTCAAATTAATCTGAATAGTTTATATTTAAACCTTTTAATCTGCAATTTTTTTATTGATAAATCTATTTTTTTTAAAAGAAGTATCAGTTATTTATTTTTGAATTTTGTATCTTTAAAATATAAAATATTTAAATTCAATATATATGGTCAATCCAATATCCATCTAAATGGTCTAAATTAATTAAGATGCGTGAGATAAGCATGGAATTTACTCCACCTGAGCAATACATATATCCATATCTAACATTATTGTACATTGAAATGTTTCAGAAATCAGTGATGAAATCAACAAAGCTGTGATGTGGCCAGAGAACACCTTCGCATAGGAGTCCATGAAATACAATGGCAAAATCTTTGTTATACTTGATTACGCTAGCTCAACTATACTACCTCCAACACTTAATATAAGAACTAGTTTAACATTCAATTGGTTCTAAATATAAGACCCCAATTCACTTTGTCTATTATATTTATTTATTTTTAATGTGGTGGCTAATACACTTGATTAGCAAGAGTATTTTAGGAAAGACAATATCTATTTATTATAAATAACTAACTTAACTAATTTTTTTAATTCACTCAAATTAGTTAATTGACTCTTATATTAAAGATTGGAGGTAGCGTGTGTATATATCCACTGATCTCTTTGTATCATCTTGCTATTACATACTACCTCTGGTCCTTAATATAAGAGTTTATTTGACTTTTAATTTGGTTCTAAATATAATACCACAATCTACTTTTTTTCTTGTATTTATTCATTTTTCCAAAATAATTCTTGTAGTAGTTACATATATTAAAAGTTCCATCAAATGATAGTTCTAACTAATACACATGATTAGTAAGGATAAACTAGAAAGGCAAAATATATTTCTTACAAATAACTAACTTAACTAATTTTTTTAATCTCTCCAAATTAGTCAACTAGATCTTATATTAAGGACAGGAGGTAGTGCTTTCATATGTTTATATTCTTCTCGTCCAGGATTGGATTATATTCAATCGCTATTTACCTCCTTTAATTTACCTCTCATCAAATCAAATCTATTACAAGAAAAGCTCTTTAACATGCATCAAAATGGGCTTTTGACATCGATTACATGAGAGATATGAAATCGAATGACGTAGTTTTTTTTTTTTTAATTTTTATATTTTATATCAGCTTAAAAGCAATGCAGTAAATTCCAAATCCTGAGCCATAAATCTTTAACAGTGTCCTTCATCAAATCATCATTCATCATGTTAATGGCCCCTACTTCCCTCTGATATTCTTCCTTTGCCTCTAAGATCTCCTCCGAAGGGAAGGAATTAATCTCTTGCGTTAATAAACAGAGACATTACTTTATCTTTGTTCTAGAATTGTTTTCTTTTATGCATAAAAATTTAGGTGAGTTAGTACCCATGGTGGTATGCCTCCAGGCTTAGAAAGCATTTACAAATGTACTTACAAGCCGCTCATTAACAAGATCCTCACATAGGCAGTGAGTTTCGAACTCATAACTTTGTAGATTATGAGCTATCTCCTTATACCAATTCTTATAGATATTTTTGGCCTGCAATTGTTGAGTTTAAATAAATTTTGCTCTTTGAATATGATTTTATTTTATCTATTGGATCCTTTTCTTGAGTAAGCTTATCTACGTGTTAGTTAACATGTGCGGCACAACACATGATTGATTCTAATTATTATGTGAACGTAACGTATAAAACAACCCAACATGAGTAATGCTTTTATTTTTATTTAAATGGAAAAACCTATTTTTTTAAAGGAGTGAGAAGAACCTTGCCACGTTAATTAACATTATTGGACTAATAATAGTCCACTCGTTATGTGATGGTACCAAAATGTACGATCGCAACAATCTGTCTTGGACAACATTTATTTATATCGTACTTAGGGAAAATACTAAACAAATTTATATTTCATCATTCAGGTCAATGCTAATAATTAATTTTTTGGCAAAAAAATGCTAATAATTAGTCCTATAGAATAAATAAATGAAATCACCATAACTATCCATTTGCCATTGGCCCCTGTGATTTTGTTTAGTGCACACGGCTTTGACGCGATATGGATTCGACACAATTATTGCATATATCATATAATAATCCAATCATCATGTTATCTCCTTAATTTCTTTTATTTTTTTCTACACAAAAATTTAGACGAGTTAGGTCTCGGGACTTACCAGGACTAGGACAGGTTTCCAGACTCAGAAAGTACTTACAGAAGTATTTATAGATCACCTTGTGAATTACGGTGGTTATTAGAAAAAGAGTTTCCAGACTCAGGTTTCCAGACTTCCACTACTACAAAAAAGAGTTTTCATGACGCTAATTTACGGTGGTTATTAGAAAAAAAAAACACTGTAAAAAATATGACGATATCATTTCTGTAATTATAAGCATATTTTTAAAAGCGGTTATTTAAAAAATTGCCGTAAAAAGTTCTTTCAATAGCGGTTTTTTAAATAACCACAGTAAAAAGTCTATTGCACGATAGTTTTCACTTTTCAGAGTCAGAGTCCCTATTACCGTCCTCACTTGATTTTCTCCCTCCTCCTATCTTTGTCAACGCTTATCCTTTGCTTCTATCATCTCCACCATGTTCTTCCATCACCGTCGCTGTAGCTGTCGCTGTCGCCATCGCCTTATCCTCTTCATTCTTATTTGTGAGTTTTTCACCTCCATTCTTTCCGTGGATTTCATAGTTTTTGTGGTTTGATATGATTATTTTCTTTGGTTAAAAATATGATGTTTAATCTGAGTTTAAAAAGATCTGATTTTTATCATATCTGAGTCTTTGATTTTATCAGGTCTGAGTCTTTGATTTATCTTTATTAAATCTTAGTGGCTTTGATCTGGTGGTTGAAGGTGAAGCTAAGTAGGGGTGGAAATAGGCCAGGCGGCCTATCAGGGGCCTGTGGCCTGGCCTGTTTGATATCAGACTAGGCTCAGGCCTGTTTACTTTATCAGGCCAAGCTCAGGCTTGATAGTAAGCCTGTTAGGCTTGTCAGGCGGCCTGGGCCTGTTAGGCGGCTTGGGCCTGTTATCTTTTTTTTTTAGGTTAAAATTGTAAATTGATAGGAGGGAATCTGCTATTCTGATTAGTTAATTGAAAAAACTCCATCCACATAAATATGTTATCTAGAGCCCATTGCATGCTTCATTTCATTTCCATTCTCTATAATAAAAATAATTAATGTATGTATAATGACACATATTTAAACAGAGAAAGAAAACATAAGTGCATTAAAAAAAATAAAAGTATCATTCATTTATTTGATCCATGCTTTTCATATTAATCTTATATAGAATATATATATAGAGAGAGAGAGAATTGACCTATTATGTTTTAGACTGTATATATGTGTGCTCAATCTAATTCTTATTATAATAATTACTTAATTAATTTAAATAAATAAATAAATATAATAAATGTAACATTTTTTTTTTAAAAACAACCATGTGTAACAACATGATCAAATATCATTTTGTTAGTAAATTAGTTTGAATAAATGATAAATTTAAAATATAAAAGGGATTAAGGATGTTTCATATTTTAAACTAGATCTAGTCATCAACTAATTTTTATACTAGAGATGGGATGAAGTGATATTTTTATATTAGAGTGAAATTATGTTTTCTAATAATTTTTCATATTAGATTTTTTTTTGGCCTAAGGGGACATGTTTTACAAATTGTTTATTTGATAATTTCATATTTTTTGTTTGTATTTTAGATTAATTAGGTTGAATTATTGTAATTTTGAATTGATTTATGTGTGTTTAAAATTTGATAAAAAAAACAGACCTCTAACAGGCCACAGGCCAGGCTCAAGCCGATTAAAAAGCCTTTCACAGGTCACAAGCCAGGCTCAGGCCAACAGGCCTCACCACAGGCCAGGCCTGTTAAGGTTGAGGCCTAGCCTGTTTCCACCCCTAAAGCTAAGTGGCGCTATTATGGCGAAAAAGAATCTAGGTTTGCTCTATCAGAATGCTTTTAACTGGTGAGAGATTATTGGTTAATTGATTTTCATACCCTTTCCTTTGAGGCTTTGTTCTCCCGTTCCATCCCGATAATAGGGTGAAACGTAGAATTAAAAAAAAAATTTTTACGGTGGTTATTTATATAACCACCGTGAAATGTCACATACAATGGTGGTTCTTAAACTGCTGCGAAATCTTCTACATTTTATGTCGATGGCATAGACATCGCTCTCAAAACTGCCGTAAAAAGCTCATTTTAACTGCCGTTAAATATTTTTTTCCTATATTAATGTTCTTGCTAACTGGACCAATTTTTATTAGCTTATTAATTTCTTATTTGAAAAAAAATCAATACGAACTAAGAAGATAATATGAGTTGGGCGAGCGGGCTAAGCTGAGTTGTGAAAAGTAAGCTTTGCTAGCAGATAAGTTTCTCTTCCTTCTCACTGACCACCAACTCGCCAGCTCGAGAATCAGGAATGAGGAAGTGGAAAGGCCTTATGCAGCAGATGGAGTGACTTTCGGTATGAATCTGACGATCCCTATTCAGGCGGTAATGATCGTATTTGTACCTGAAGTTTTTTTGGGGGGAAAAAAAGAGAGAGAGGGAGACGAAAGAGAGATGATGTGGCAATCTTTATCTACCTTATTAGTTTAGAGGGTTTGACTAAATTACAGTTTTAAAAGCAATTTTATAATATACAAAATAAGTATATAAGAAAAGTTTTACCTGATTTAAGTGAAAACACTTTTCAAAAGTGCTTTTGAGTTGGACCAAACACCTTTTTAGTATAAGCTTAGTCAGCCTCCAATGCACTGAAATTTACAGATTTTGACCTTAAGGATGGATGGCCTTAACATGTTCAAAGTATAAAGACCCAATTTTAAAGATAAAGTATAAAGACTTGATTTAAAATTGGAGTAAACTATGAGGACCTAATTCAAAAATAGAGTAAATTATAAGGTTCTGTAAATTAATTTTTCAAAAATAAAAGACATGTTTTCATTCTAAGCTGTTTAATAGAATAAAGATGTGTTTGCATTCACTTTCCTCTTTTTCTATTTTTCATCCGTAGCCTGCCCATTTTTTGTTATTTTGATCACATTATGTGTGTGTAGTCAATTTAAGTTGAAAAAAAAAGACTTACTTTTAGTTGTTTAGAAAATAGAGTTTAAATTGGATTAGTATTTAAGTATTTAGTAATTAATACTCTTCCAGTCCTTAATATAGGACCTAATTGTTAAGTTAATTTTAGTCCTAAATATAAGACCTATTTTTCATGTTTATTAATTTTTTTAAATTACTCTTATGAATACCCCTTCAAACACAATCAAGTAAGTGAGGGAAGGAGGATATTAAGAAAGATAATTATGGTGTTTTATAAAAAACATATCATAATTCTTATAATTAATTAATTTATCTAACTTCTTTAATTTAATCACATTAGTTAAATAGCTCTTATATTAAGGACAGGAGGAGTAATTTGATTTGCTATCAACTATAATGTCTTCAACACTGTGTTGGCAGTCATGAGGTTATTAAAGACAATGATTATGTAAATGAATTGCTCAACAATTATATGGGCTTGGGTTAACTGGGCTTCATTCACCGTTCATCTCGAGAGAGATGGACCCAAAAGGATGGGCCTTAATGGATCATATGGGCCCATGTGGGATGCTCACTAACAAGTTAACTGGTTTTGGTAGGAAGGTGGAGCCCTCTAGAAAAGACTATGCTTTGTGGGAGGCCCAACAAGTTCCACATCAATAGAGGCCAGGCCGAGATTGGATCCTTAACTCATCATTCATTCTTTTAGAGTCTCCATCGTTCCTTTTTTTTTTTTGGGAAAATTTTTTTAATCATTCATCTTTTTTAAATAAAAATTGTGCAGTTTGGGAAGACCATAAAGATAGATAGCTAACCCGTAGAGGTTGGGTTTAGCAAAAGAAAAAGGATACTTGTTATTTGTGAAGTTGTTTTAGTTATTCATATACGAGTTTTTAATTGAACTTGTCAATCTACAGACTTATCAATTTGTTTCTGTCATTTTTTTAAGGTAAAACATGGTTATTCATAAGTCATATTAAAGTTGAGACTAATTTTTTTCAGCCTGGAACGATTAAGGAGTAGTCTTCCCAATAAGTATACTTTCTGATATTCGAATTTGTGCTTTCTTCCTTATTAAAATTATGTTTTTTGTCATTTGTTGACCTGAAAGTTGTTATTTGCTTAACTGATTTAGTTATGGGAAAATGACATTGAGGTCCCACACAAGCAACTATACAGCAAAAAAGTCCCCTCAAATCAGATAATTCTTTTAAAGTCCCAAAGGGACTTGGCTGCAATATTTAGAAACTTAAAAAGACATTCTTGTCCTGACAAACACATTTAGACGGTAAAAACTTTCCTGTTTTCAAACAAAAAGTGCTCACTGAATGCGCTCCTCCATTTCCAAATCATCGTGCATCTTCACCAAAGCTGAGGATTGGTTGCTCGTTCAAAATCATCGTCTATGTCTATTGAAGTCAGAGATTGGTGATTCTTCTCTCATTTCTTCTAATTTCTGGTTCGATTACTTCACTCTCGACATTAACAACTGACTCCAAATCCTCTCAGCAACCTTCCCTAAATCACTTGACTGTCGTTGGAGTCTTGAAAGTTATCATCATCGTTGGAGTAGTTGCAGTGAAGACTGTTGCTAGAGTCATTTAAATTCAATGTCGTTAACGAGTGCTGCAGTAAAGCTCCTCGTGATTTTGCCAATCTTCACCAATATGTTCATTTGTCTTCGAAGCAAAGAACTTCAGCAATCCTCCTTATGGTGAGTAGTCATTTTTATCACTAGGCTCACTCCATCATTGTTTTGCCCTTATTATAATGTTTGTTCAATTTGCTTAAACTGAATGTTGTGTCTTTGGTATGAAGTTGGTGGTGATTTCGTGGCTTTCATTAATTTGTGGGTTGTGGTTTTCCTGAATGGGTTGAGTTTCTTTTAAGGGTTGGCTTTCTTTTAATTAATTTCTTCATAGTATTATTATCATATAAATATTTCATATGCATATGTCTATATTCAAAATGGTTGGGATGCATAGAACTTGTGAAGGTGCGTGATTCCCAAATTTTTAGAGTAGGGAATTATAGTTTATGTCAAATTTGAATTTTTTTTCCCACTCTTCTTCATTCTTTTGTCTAATATTGTAGCAGTGGATTTGGTTAAAAAAACATGAATTTGGAATAAAGTTGTAAGAATAATGTGATTTGAAACATATATTTGGTATATAAGAGTTAATTAGACAGATTATAGAGATTGTAGTGAAGAGGAAACATATTGCCTTTACATGTCTTGAAACTATTATATGTTATTTTTTCTGGTATTGGGTGATGCCCATAAATATAGATTGGGTAGAACTGTAGTGATAAGATGGTTGAATATCTTCAGAGTTTGGATATGAACTTTTAGAAATGGTCTGAACAAGTTGTTATGAACTAGTTTTACGTTATATATGATGTTTAGGTTGTTTTTTAATTCTGAGTAGCAAAGAAGTGTTGCAAGTTTTGATTTTTGAACACATATTTGTGTTAATATATTTAAGTTAGGAAAATAAGCTTTTGAATTCATATGAATTATAAGGGAGCCTGGATTTATAAGAAGCCTACATCTTTAATTACTACAAGGCCCAACTTAATAATGATACTCCCTCTAAAGAGGCTGTAATATCATGCAGAATTACTCACAGTTTGCCTTTTTTTTTTTTTTTGCAGGTTAAGAAGATGGGGAAGGATGGAGGCAACAGAAGTGAATAAAGGAGCTCTAATTTTTCTGGTTTTGCCTTGTTCACGAAGAAGATAGACTAGTCAATTAATTTTTTTGTTTTGTTAGGCCATAATATGTGCGGTAAAAGATGATTGGCAATTAAGGGTATTAGCAATGAGCAGTAATGGCCTACTGGTTGACAAGTCATTCTGTAACAAACTGATCAAATCATATTTATAATATTATTACTTTCATCATCATATGTTACAATACCAAACCGATTAAGGGTGCTATACCTTTTGATTCTTTGCCTTTCTTTTGAAAATAACTGTTTCTATATGATACAGCGTGTTGTTAAGCCAGAATTGTTTGCCATCGAGGACAAAATTGACAATGATGTTAAAGGAGCTAAAGTTTATGTGCATAATGATTGGTTGATAACTCATTTTGTAACAAAGTCATCAAATCATGTTTATATTCAATATTTGTTTGAAATTCTATATTGTTTCTTATTATTGTCATTATATTACCAATATTATTTTGTGTAGATATATTGTTTCTTATAAAAGTAAAAACTTAGTTATAAAGTGATATTTGACTTTTGATGAACATTGGTATTATATCACATTATCACAAGAAAAAAATATTCACAAAATAATATCTCAAATATCATTAGATACATTAGCAAGTGATAGTGTGACTATTGACAAGTGACATAGCCACTATTGACAAGTCACAGTTCACCATTGACAAATCACAGTACAACCATTGACAAGCCACAGTGTTACCATTGACAAGTCACAGTACAATCGTTGACAAGCTTGATAAACCCAATCCATTGTAGCTCCTTAAGAAATCCACCGTGGGGCTCGGAGTAGAAAGAAGAGGAAGCATTCTGTAATAGGTGCTGCGGCGCCTAGATAAATATGTTGTAGCGCCTACAAAAAATTCTTGCCCTTGATTCTATGGTTGACAAGTCACAGTGCAACCATTGACAAGCCGCAGTGCCAACATGAACAAGTCACAGTGCGCTTGTTGACAAGCTTGATAAGCCCAATCCACCACGGCGCCTTGAGAAATCTGCCATGGCACCCTGGGTAGAAAGAAATGGGAGGCATTCTGTAATAGGCACTGTGGCACCTAGACAAAATTCTTACCCTTGATTCCATGGTTGACAAGTGACACTGCAACCATTGACAAGTCACAGTACCACTGTTGACAAGTCACAATGCCAACATTGACAAGTCACAGTGCCACCATTGACAAGTCATAATGCACTTGTTGACAAGTCTGATAACCCCAATCCGTCGCGGTGCCTTGAGAATTTTGATTATTTGTAATTACATGCAATCCAATAATTTTTTTTGTGTGGATCGGTTGTGAAATAAGTGCATTTTCATGTATATAATGGTGTAAATGAAAGTTAGATATAAATTAGTATGTTAGATTCTGCTGTCATTTGACTTATAATTATTGCACCCTGTATTGTCAATAGACCTATTCTGACTTGTCACTAATTACATTATGACTTGTCAATTAATCGCAATATAACTTGTTAATGGTTGCTCTATGACTTGTCAATGGTGGTACTGTGACTTGTCAATGGTGGCAATGTAGCTTGTCAACGGTGGCATTGTGGCTTGTCAATAGTTGCACTGTTCCTTATCAACCATGGAATCAAGGGTAAGAATTTTGTCTAAGTGTCACGGAGCCTATTACAGAATGCCTCCCATTTCTTTCTGCTCAGGGTACCGTGGTGGATTTCTCAAGGCGCCACGGCGGATTGGGCTTATCAGGCTTGTTAACAAGCGCACTGTGACTTGTCAATAGTGGCACTATGACTTGTCAATGTGGACACTGTGGCTTGTCAATGGTTGCACTGTGACTTGTCAACCATGGAATCAAGGGCAAGAATTTTGTGTAGGTGTTACGACGGATTTATATAGGCACCACAGCACCTATTACAAAATGCTTCCCCTTCTTTCTGCTCAGGGTGCCGCAGCAGACTTCTCAAGGGGCCGCGGCAGATTGGGCTTTTCAGGCTTGTCAATAGTTGCATTGTAACTTATCAATGGTAATACTGTGGCTTGTCAATGGTTGTACTGTGACTTGTCAATGATGAACTGTGACTTGTCAATGGTGGCCATGTCATTTGTCAATGATCGCATTGTCACTTGCCAACGTATCTAGTGATGTTTGAGAAATTATTTTGTGAATATTTTTTTTTTGTAATCATGTGATATAATATCAATGTTTATTAAAAGTCAAATATCACTTCAGAACTAAGTTTTTACTTTATAAGAAAAAATATATCTACACAAAATAATATTGGTAATATAATGACAATAATAAGAAACAATACAAAATTTCAAATAAATATTGAATATAAACATGATTTGATGACTTTGTTACAAAATGCGTTATCAACCAATCATTATGCACATAAACTTTAGCCCATTTAACTTCATTGTCAATTTTGTCCTTGATGGCAAACAATTCTGGCTTAACGACACGCAGTATCGTATAGAAACATTTATTTTCAAAAGAAAGGCACAGAATCAAAAGGTACAACACCCTTAATTGGTATTGTAACATATGATGATGAAAGTAATAATATTATAAACATGATTTGATCAGTTTGTTACAAAATGACTTGTTGACTGGTAGGCCATTACTACTTATTGCTAATACACTTAATTGCCAATCCTTAATTGCCAATCATCTCTTACAGCACAAATCATGGCCTAACAAAGCAAAAAATTAATTGATTAGTCTATCTTCTTCATGAACAAGGCAAAACCAAAAAAATTGGAGCTCCTTTGTCCACTTCTATTGCCTCCATCCTTTCCCATCTTCTTAACCTGCAAAAAAAAAAGGCAAACTGTGAGTAATTCTGCATGATATTTTAGCCTCTTCAGAGGGAGTATCATTATTAAGTTGGGCCTTGTAGTAATTAAAGATGTAGGCTTCTTATAAATCCAGGCTCCCTTATAATTCATATGAATTCAAAAGCTTATTTTCCTAACTTAAATATATTAACACAAATATGTGTTCAAAAATCAAAACTTGCAACACTTCTTTGCTACTCAGAATTAAAAAAACAACCTAAAGATCATATCTAACATAGAACTAGTTCATAACAACTTGTTCATACCAGTTGCAAAAATTCATATCCAAAAATTCAACCATCTTATCACTACAGTTCTACCTAATCTATATTTATGGACATCACCCAACACCAGAAAATATAACATATAACAGTTTCAAGACATGGAAAGGCACGTTTTCTCTTCATTGCACTCTCTATAATCTGTCTAATTAACTCTTATATATCACAAGATATGTTTCAAATCACATTATTCTCACATCCTTATTCCAAATTCATGTTTTTTTAACCAAATCCACTGCTACAATATTAGACAAAAGAATGAAGAAGAGTGGGAAAAAAATTCAAATTTGACATAAACTATAATTCCCTGCTCTAAAAATTTGGGAGTCACGCACCTCCACAAGTTCTATGCATCCCAGCCATTTTGAATATAGACGTATGGGCACGAATTCATGTGATAATAATACTATGAAGAAATTAATTAAAAGAAACCCAACTCTTAAAAGAAACTCAACCCATTCACGAAAACCACAACCCACAAATTAATGAAAGCCACGAAATTACCACCAAATTCATACCAAAGAACAACATTCAGTTTAAGCAAATCGAACAAACATTATAACAAGGGGCAAAACAATAATGGAGTGAGCCCAGTGATGATAATGACTACTCACCATAAGGAGGATTACTGAAGGCTCTGCTTCAAACACAAATGAACAGATTGGTGAAGATTGGCGAAAATCACGAGAAGCTTCACTGCAACCACTCTGTCAACGACATTCAATTCAAACGACTCTGGCAACAGTCTTCACTACAACTACTCCAGCGATGACGATAACTTTCAAGACTCCAACGACAGTCAAGTGATTTAGGGAAGGTTGCTGAGAGGATTTAGAGTCAGTTGTTAATGTTGAGAGTGAAGTAATCGAACCAGAAATTGGAAGAAATGAGAGAAGAATCACCAATCGCTGACTTCAATAGACATAGACGATGATTTTGAACGAGCAACCAATCCTCAGCTTTGGTGAAGATGCATGATGATTTGGAAATGGAGGAGCGCATTCAGTGAGCACTTTTTGTTTGAAAACAGGAAAGTTTTTACCGTCTAAATGTGTTTGTCAGGGCAAGAATGTCTTTTTAAGTTTCTAAATATTGCAGCCAAGTCCCTTTGGGACTTTAAAAGAATTATCTGATTTGAGGGGACTTTTTTGCTGTATAGTTGCTTGTGTGGGACCTCAATGTCATTTTCCCTTTAGTTATTGTGTACCATTAAAACTTAATATTTATCTTATACTATTTCCGGGGCCTAATTATAAAGTTATCAGTTTGCAAATGAGGACTTATAATTAAGACCGAAAGTAGTATATTATTTTACACTGCACGACTAAGATATGTGTTTTTAGAAATAAAAAGGTGGAGGAAGTAAATCCCACTTTGATCAATTTTTGCCAAAATTTTTCCCAGCGGAAGAGCTGAATTTTTTTTTTGGGGGGGTTTTACATGAGGGACGGTAAAGTCAATTCACTATGATTTCAGATTCTAGCCGAGTCCCTTAGATTTTGTAAAAGAAAACAAAAGAAAAATGGTGTGGGGCTGCCATCTCATTCGGTCCCCTCCAGGCCATAGCGGTTTCGCGACAAAAGAATGGAGAGAAACTCCCTTTGTTCATTCCTAAAGGACCCAACCTTCTCATTTATTTTCTCTCCACACTGAAAGTGCAAGTTCGTCTCTTTAGGGTTCATGCATCTTCCCGTCTAGAGCAAACCCAATCTTACAACTGCGTTTTGTACGATTTTTATGTGTATGATTGGAATTCATTCTTTTTAATTGCTGGAGCAGCTGAATTTCAAGCTGGGGTTGGAGCTTATCTGTCAGTATGCACAACTTTGAGCTGGATCAGCAAGATCAGAGAGGTATGGGTTATTCTTTGTGTTTTTAATTTCCCCCCATCTTTTAATTTCCGGTTTTAGCAAGTTTTGGCCATGTTTATTTAGCTTTTCTTTCTGGTGGATTGGTTGTTGTACTCTCTGGAATGTTGACTAACCGAGATATCTGATGTCTCTGTACAATTGCCACGGCATTATTCAGTTTACTCGTTGTTTGCTTGCGGAGATGAGACCCATAAAATTTTAATTTTAATGAGTCCACATTTCCACTTTTAATTTTATAGCTTGTGTGTTTATAATATCATGTATGGGGAGCGCCTGAGTCATGATATTTGGTAGCATTGATCCAACTCTGCCTGCTTTTTGAGAGAATGAAGGGAAATTATAAGCTATGCCATACGAGAGTCAACGATCAATTGGGGATTCTTGAATCTAATTTTTGTGCCTATCCTGATATCAGTTTTAAATTTGAAAATTATGATTTTGTGATTTTTTTTGTTTAACCAGAACCTGGTAGGATTGCTGCTCTTGTTGGCTCCTGTCTACCAGTCAAATAAATTACTATTAGGTGGCTGAGAAGAGGAGGCTGGGACACGGACCGATTGCTCAAATCACTACAAGATAAATTTATGAATTCATCCATCTTAATTATCCAGGTTTGATCTCACATTTGACAAGCAATTCCAGATTTGAGGATTATTATATGATTTGTTTCCTTTATTTTTCTGTTTATGGTAAACAAAAAGAAATAAACCAAAAGGAGCATAGAGATGTTTAGTGGTTTCACTAATGTGGTTGGTGAACAATGCTTGTTATTACTATGAAAAACATCTGTTTTTTCGGGCTTTGGGATATTTGTTTTGCTTCATTCTCGTGTTTTCCACGGTACCTTCCAGAGTATTAAGCTAGAATTCCTTAAACAAGTCAATGAATGAGACTTTGGGTTTGTCTATAACTGGAGAAATAGCATTGTGGAAGTTATTAAACTATGGAATGAATTCTTGATGACTGACTGGATATGGTGATTTTTTTCGTTGAAATAAGGCCAATTCATTATAAAAACGATGAAATCATCTTGTTCATAAACTTATCATTGGCCTCTCATTGTGACTAGATGTTCAGGATCATTGTTTCATTCTTTATTTATTCCGACCTGATCCCCAATATCTTAGAAGGCTCATATTACACAACTCAAATTGTTAGGCTGTAAGCAACCGATGACAATGTGAACTCTGCCCACGATACATTTGAGAAAACTTCCACTTGAAGCATATACCTTTTAGTTGAGCTTACAGCCAAGCCCAGAGATTTGTCAAAGCATTTGCTCTCCTCAATAACATGCTCACAACTGACAAAAGACCCGTTAATTTCACTTTTGCTTGTATTTTATGTTCACGCTTTAAGGATTTTGATTTATCTAGACTGAGACTTGTTCATGAAAGGACTATAGTCTCTGGGTTAGGATTGGACTCTCTTTGTTGTAGTAGTGTACTTGTGATAGCTTATTCTATGTTGGGTCTTGTTAATGAAGCAAGTGAACTGTTTAATGGGATCCCTGAACAGGATTTGGTTTTGTGGGATTCACTGATTATGGCTATGACTATTCTGGTTTCTATGATGGAGGGATGCAAATATTTAATGCAATGCGATGTGCTAGGAATAAACTAGATGGATGTACAATATTTTGAGTAGCTTTTAAGTGTTTCAGATTCTAGCTTGCTAAGCATAGTCCATGGAGTACAATGCTTAAGTTTGATAACTTTGAGCTGACTGAAACTGTTGCTTATTGGCTCTTTGAGAGTGGTTTAGTTAATAGCTTTTACATGGTTATGCTTTCCAATGTATGTGCTGGTGATGATGAGGGGGACGATGTGAAAAGATTGATGGGTAACATAACAGGTGATCCGAGGAAAGTGATGGCTATTTTTGCTAATTTGGAAAATCAAGATGCATGCCTGATTAATTCTTTTTGTAATGTCATGGAACCGTTCATCAGAAGATTTAGTAGTTACTTTAAGCAGATTCATAGATTACCCAGCAATAGTTAGTGTGTGACAATGAATTGTGAAGAAAGCAGCAAAGAAAATCATTGCATTTCGATGCATTTTTAGCTCTACACAATAGAACATTAATCTATATTGGTTTTTTTTCCCCTTCTTATTTAAGATATTTTGTTTTTGATACCTAAGTTAATATTAATCTTGATTATTATTTTTTTCAGATACCAGATTTTCTTTTGAACCATATTAGTTAGGTGGGCATATTACAACTAAGGTAAACTTTCAATATGGAGGATTCCAATGCAATGACTATTGAATTCCTCCGAGCAAGGTTGCTTTCTGAGAGATCTGTCTCGAGAAGTGCAAGACAAAGAGCTGATGAATTAGCAAAAAGGGTACTGTTTTTCTAAGCTAGTTCATAGTCTCATGGAATTAACCTTGTTTGATATTTTACGAGACCCCTTATATGATTCTTTGAATTGTTGTTAAATATGTCAATCAGGTCGAGGAATTGGAGGAACAACTGAAGTTGGTGACTCTTCAGAGAAAGAAGGCTGAGAAGGCAACAGCAGATGTTCTTGCTATTTTGGAGAATCAAGGGATGACTGATTTTTCTGAGGAATTTGATTTGGGCTCAGATGAGGAGATGCCTGGTGAATCTGGTGCTGGTAATGATTCCTCAAAAGGGGAAGAGAGGGCTCTGAGCTCTAAAGGAAGAAGACATGATTCAAATGAGCTGTCAGGTTCTGATGCAGATTCTTCACCAGGAGTTGGCAGAAGCCTATCTTGGAAAGGTCGTATCAGTTCTCCACAGTCTTTTGAAAAGTACAAGAATCATAATGTGAGAAGACGCAGTAGTTTTTCATCCGTTAGTTCAGCAAAGCATCGCCTTGGAAGATCATGTCGTCAGAATAAGTGTAGAGAAAGCAGGCAAGTTGGCATTTTCTGTAATAATTAGGTTTCTGCTTTGACACTTTTAATTACCATCTTTTAGTCTGCTTCTCATTCTTTTGAGCGATATAATTTTTGATTGAATTCTGAGAGTTGTACTTGATTTACTGATAGGATCCAAGTTAGGTAGACAGAACGAAGGAAGAAAAGTCTTTATTAAAATATGAAATCAGAATCCAGCTTCATGAAAGAAGATGAAGGAAAGTCTCTATTAGAACAGTAGCAAGGATCTTAAACTCATACAACTAATAAAGCCTAAAGGGAATCTCCCAAAATTACAATGGATCCCCAAATCTACTCTGCCTATTCCTACTAGCTACTGTCCTACTTATGATATAAAAATAAATATTAAATAATAAATCATAAAATAACTGACTAAATCTCAACCAACATTGACTCAGTAATAAACAAATCCTAATTGAGATATTTATTATTAATATCTCATTGTTATTTGTAATAGAAAACAAATTTACTATTCCTAAAAATATGATAACAAGCTGATTCACCACTTCACTCACTGTCCCATGATATAATGTACTCTATCATTTATACTTCTGGTACAGAGTTCCTTCAATTCTTCCTTTCAACTGTTCTACTTGTTACTTCTCAAGGTTTGCGCGAGTATTTTGCCCCTTTATTTGTTCAAGGGCTAGACATAATGATCTTGAACTAGACTCAACGGTGGCTTTTCATACGAGTATCTCAACTATTTCTAAGTTCTAACATCCTCTTTTTGCGTTCCTATCAGTCTATCACATCAATTCTTAGGAATTAAACTTGATTCTAATTGCCCAAAGAGAGGCGACGAACATGATCGTAGCCCATAAGACATATTAAGGCAAGGAGACAACCTTGAAATTTTGACCATCCTTGTCCCTCTGGTTATGAGGGTGACGCGTCTAGGTAGTGGAATGAATCTGCTGTACATATTCCCGTCTGATGAATTATCCATTTCCCACTCTGGTTATGTCAATGTCCTTTTTCCCTTTACTGTAAAATCTTTTAATAAAAGTTATTATCTTATTCATCCATTGCACTCCTTTTTTCCTCTAGAGTTACACTTCTTATATCTAAAATAATCTTATCGAAGAAGTTATAGTATAGCAGCTCCTACATGTGATAAACTCAATGCACTTTGAGCATATTCATTCCAATCTAAGTTTGACAGTTTGTGATCACCTGTGGTAGAACGTCGACCAGTAGAACTCATTATGCCACAATTTATTTGGCACTGTTTAAGGAAAAGAGCTTTCGGGTTTGGGAAAATACTACTATCTGATGGCAAGTAACTAATAAAGTACTAGAATCTGTTCCCCAAAAAATAACGAAGTACTAAAATGAATTGAATATTTCTGCTTCTTGGGAATGTTCCATGAGATCCCTTCATATGCTTTAGTCCAGATTATGCTCCAAGATCAATATATATAAACTCTTTAATTTGGTTATTTTTATCTTTCTCTTTAAACTTTTATCTTCCAGTTTGTTTTTTAATTAATAAATTTTTTCCCCCCAGATCAGTAGTAGAGGAATCTAGAGATGAGCCTCTCAAAGTTAATGGCTACAAAAATGTTGTCCACTCTTCTGAGGGAGGTCCAAATTGTTCAGACAGTTGTTCTGACACTGTGAGAACAGAATCTATAATTCAGGAAAAGGGTAAATCAGAGCTGAAGCTAGCTGACGATAATTATAATGTAGATGAATATGGTGGAGAGAGGGACATGGAAAAGGCACTTGAACAGCAGGCACAACTCATTGGCCGATATGAAGCAATGGAAAAGGCTCAAAGGGAGTGGGAAGAGAAATTTAGAGAGAACAACAACAGTACACCGGTATGCTACATCATAACCTGTTTGAGCCATATGCTCTCTATATGTTGCTACTATAAATTTTCTTGGTGTTTGGTTGTGTATCTACGGCTTTGGGAGGGTGACCCAAATGTGGCTTTGGGATTCTCTGATAAATTCATTTCCCTTGCATTTGTCGGAGAATCCCCATTGCTTAGGTAAGCTAATTTTCCTAGTCAAGACACTTTTCCCAAAATGAAAAACTTGTTAGGACTAATGGTGGAATGGACATAAGAATGAATGAGGCATTTCTATAGAGTATTATGCACCTTATTTTTGAGAACATCTTCAATTGGACTAGCCTATAGGTGTAGCACTTGGAAGTCTAAATTTTTCATTCGCTTTTTTTAGGAGTTTGCAATTCCCATAGATTGCTTGAATCCAGTGGTTGGTGTTCTTTCCATGCAATGAAGCATGGCTTTAGATTCTCTAGCTGATTAAGTTGTGTGCTATTTACCAATATAGTCTCTGGCATTATTTATCAATTAGTTGTGTATGTGAAATTATTTTTGGACTAAAAAGTAGTAGTTTTTTTTTTTTTTTTTTGGTGGTTCCATTTGACATTCTTACTCAAACTTCCTTTTTGGTCTTAAATCATGTAGGACTCATGTGATCCCGGAAACTACTCAGATATCACTGAGGAAAGAGAAGAAAGCAAGGCCCAGACGCCATCCTCTGCTAGGGTGGTTACCACAGAAGAAGTTCATGAGGCAAAATCAGAAGCTGGTTGTGCTTCTATATCCCAAGAATTGTTTAAAGCTGAAACCAGAGACAATGTGTCAAAATCACATGATACTGGCAGACACCACAATCCAAATATTGTGACAGTCAGCGGTTCTGACTTGATTGCTCAAGATAATTCAGATTCCGTGCTGGTGGGGAATGAGAGCTCAGAAATATCCCATCATCAGCAGTCAGATAGACGGCATCAAGGCCCACATAGTCTCGGATCTAATGATTCCAAGCCAACTGATTCTTTTTCCACTGATGTCTATGATGGCCTGGCCCAGAAAGATCCTTCTAGCAGTTCAAGGAACAAACATGACCTCTATGCGTTGGTTCCTCATAAACCTCAGGAGTTAAGTGGCGTACTTGACTCACTTAGACAAGCCAAGTTGTCACTACAGCAGGAACTCAATAGGCTGCCCCTAGTAGGTGATGGTTACACTGGTAAAGCCATTAAAGCTTTAGGTTCTTCAAGTAAAACTGAGGAGAGATTAGATATTCCCATTGGATGTTCTGGGTTGTTCAGGCTACCGACAGATTTCTCTGATGAAGCTCCCGGTAGACCAACTGCTATTAATTCAGCTTCTCACTTGAGTTCAAACTTTTATCCTGATAAAGAAATTTTAAGAACTTCCGTTAACCAACTTGGCACGGGCCCTTACTTTGGTAGCAGCTCGAGCCCTTACTTGGGTAGCAGCTTGGGCTTCTCTCCGGATCATCATCAATCTCTCACCACCCGTTCCATGGAAAGCGGGTCACGATTTGAGCCTAAGAAGCCTCCTTTTGATCCTTCTTTGGATTCAGGCTTACTGGCTTCTAGTAATAATATGTATCCCACCTATCCCATCTATCCATCCTATCAGAATTTGACACCTCAGATGCCCTTCAGCGATGGACTTTCAAGACCTTATCCGAGTAGACCAGTTGGGAATCCTCCTGCAGGCCACTTCCCTTTATATGATGATCATGCAAGACAAAACATGTATAGATAGGATTTAGAAGGTCTGTGGTTCCTCTAGGTTGCTAACTTCTACGTCACCCACGTTGTTGAAGTAATGGTTGTATTGTTAATAAGGTGAATGAATATTTGTATTCTCTATAGTTGCTTGGGAAGAGGACACTTGAAAAAGGACCCTATTTGATCTCTTTGGAATCTAAACCCTGGTGGATCACTCATCTTTCATTTATGGAGGTCTATCTCCATTTCCCATTTTTATCCCCACTGGGGCTTATGACCCATCCAATATTAGCCCAATTGTTTTTCTTTTAACTTTGTCAACATTTTCACAAGATAAAAACAACTATGAATGTAACTAAGTCCAGTAGAAGGGATTAATTTCTTATAATGTGGTGAAGCACGGTTTGAATCTTTGCAGGGAAAAGTATCCATATTTAATGCCTAACAGTGTCTTGAATAAAAGGATACCTGTATCTGCAAAAAAAAAAAGAAGAAAAACAACTATGAATGTAACTATTCTCATATGTCCACCGTTTCAGGTGGAACATCTCATTGGGAAATCCATAAAACGTAATTTTTGTTTTTTTTTTTTGGGTCGAAAAATGGGTATTATTTCTTGTAAAGGGAAAGTGCTTGGATGAAAAACTTAGGGTCCGTTTGATTGAATACATAAATAGTTGGTAATGGTCATCAGGCCTATTTACCCATTATGGTAACATTACAGTACCATCCTTTTTTGCCTCTAACCAAATGGGTCCTTAAAAGCTTTTGTGTTCTGCTATTTGTAAAACGTGGCGCCCCAAAAATACATACAAATGAAACTATAATTATAATTAGTTCTCGCCATCATTTTGCTTTTAATAATATTTACAGTTTGACATCAATTTAAAATGAATATGCAAGTTTAAAAACTACGAGAGGATCATCGGGACTTTTGCACTTTAAGATTTCGGGCTCAAGCATAAGCATTTTTTTAATATACCTTGAAAGTTTCCTCCTGAATCATTATGTGAGTTGACATGAAGTCCTTGAAGGATATCATCTTCCAAATAAAAGCATCAGCTTCTAATTAATTAATTAAGTCTGATTAATTTGAGAAATAAAGACTTAGCTACTTTGATTATGGTTAAGAACTTGATTTATAATTCTTGTATATAACCCTACAACTCTTGTCTATAGGGCAAAAAACTAGTTGAAAAACTGTACTTATTCAATTCTAAATATGAGAACTAGTTGAAGAGTTTGTTTTTGTTATAAATATAAACATTTGATATAAATAATTAATTTAACTAAATTTTTTAAGGATTAACGTGTAAATTTGTATAAAAACTTTTGGTTCAACAATAATATTGCTTTGAAAGTTTTTTAATAAATTCAATGTCACTCAAAAGTTTCAAAACACAACAATATTGTCCTATCTTTTTTTAAAAAAAAAAAACTAACATCAGTAGTTAAGAAATTGACGTTGAATAATAAAAGGCAACATTGCTCTATTTTGACATTTTCGGGGCAATTTTAAATCCTCAACCTTCAGATAACATTGCGCTTGAGCAAAAATTTATAAAATAAATTTACACCTTAACCGTTTTTTAATATATGCAAATTTATTATGCAACTCTTACATATAAAAGTGAAGGAAATATTTTTCACTCTCAATACACTGTCAGTGAAGGGTAGTCTTTAATCCCTTGTGAGTAAAAGAAATTACGATAGAAAACAGCGTGTGTTTGGATGAAACCAAACTGTAGTTTGGAAAAGTGATTCTGGAGAATAGATTCTGGAAAGAATATATTTTATGAAAAAGTGATTTTGAGAAGTGAGAGTGTTTGGATAGTTGTTATCAGAAGCACTTTTTATATATACAAATTACTAAAAAAAAGACATAAGTTAATATGATAATTACAAAAAAAATAGATTTTATGATATATTTTAATTTGAAGGAATAAAATTGTTAATAATATATTTTTTATTAACATAATTAATAATACATAAGATAATATAATTAATAATTAATTAATATGTATATATATTTATAAAATATAAGATTAAATATGTTTATAAAAAATATGTTTATAAAAAAATAACAAGATACATATCCTATAGGCTCTTACATTCTCTCTTTTTTCTCCAAAAATAAAAAAATTTTGTTTTTTTTAAAACCATGGTTTTGGTTTTTGAGTGAGTGTTTAGGTGATTTATTCTCCAAACCATGGTTTAGGTCCCCAAACCATGGTTTGGGTGTCACCCAAACACAGCAAATCGTTGTTTGAAATATGAGTTTATCCTTTTAGACATTTCTTTTAAAGAAATGTATGGCATAGATAACGTCTAACGTCGAAGTTTCCAGTGACAGAAAGTCCTAAATCTGCAAGTAACCCACATCTCCAAGTAACAATTACAAGTCTCATCAGGAGTTTACTTGTTTCCTTGATCTACGACAAGTCAAATTTTCAAAAACACCCGGTTTTTTGCCGTCATCCAGCAAATCTGAGTATTCAGCATCTATTAAGATTCTTCTTGAAAAATAAAAAGAAGATGGCTGCAAATTCTTCTGTAAGGTTTTTTTTTCCAAGCTTGCACACTACGGTACCCTCCATCTCCCTATATAAACACAGCTCAAAGGTTAAATCTTTGCACATAGGCTTGACATATCAAGACCAAAACTCTCCCTCAGATTTTCAAATCCCATTAATCCCAAGAGTTGTACGTCCGTAGAAGGATTGAAAGAAGCAAGAAAATCTCACAAGCAAGCAATGCCACCTATTGCAGCGAAACTGTTTGACAAAAGTCCTAGCGGCATGCTCAAGAATGATTTCGGGGACATGTGCAATCAGTACTATGGATTTCAGACAGAGGCAGGAAAATCCGCTGATCCGAGGATTATGAGGTTGCTGGAATTCTTCAGGCATCTGTATTACCGAAGAGAAGAGACATTTCAGAAGATTGTTCCTTCTGGGCTTCTAGGGGAATTTGAGGAACTGTTCAACAAAATCGGAGCCTTGTTCTCTGGGATCAAATCGAAGCACAATGTGAACACGATTCAGAGAAGTTTGAGCGTGGGCCAACGGTCACTTGCTGGCGGTTCTGATTTGAAGTTGGATCGGTTTAAGGTGAGAACCGTTCTTGTAGATAATGACAACGTTGGTGACAAGGGAAATACTGCTAGCGGCGGTAAGGATGTTAAAGGAAGATAAGGCCACAAGCTTACTAAACTTCTGAGATTATAAATAGGATTCAGTTTGTAACCTTTCAGGTATCAGGAAATCTTTATATTGCTAGATTATAAAGTTATTGGTTGATTGCTGAATTGATGCTTGTGAGATGAGGAGGAAAACAATATATGCATAGTATTGTGTGCGCTCAACAAGTCCTTATTTGATTCTTTTTTTTATAAATATATCATAGACATTTATTTTTGTAAATACCGAGGAGTTGAATAACATAAGCTATCTGATTTTGATATTGCTTAACTACATCTTTTTGTTGTTGATAAAATTCCCCTACGTTGTCCCTTAGATTTGAGAATTTGGATTATGATGATCTATCCATTCGTCCTGAAGCCAGCCTGAAGAATTGGGATCGAGGGTATTGAGGTTGTTTTGGCATTGGATTCAGGGTTATAAGCTTCCATCTGATACGAAACATTAAAAATAAGGGATACGGATTGTAATTAAGATTGAAAAACCTTCTTAAAAACATATTTAGTATGAGAAATTTCTTATTACATGAATTAAACAAACCCATATATGTGGGATTGGAGAATACTATGGTAGGATGTGATATTTTCCAATCCTATTTCAATAGGTTCATCTAATCCCATATAATAAGTAATTATTCATGTTAAATATTTTTTTAATGATTTTTTTCAATTACAATCTCAATTCTTATCCCTTATTTTCAGTACTTTATACCAAGTGGAATCTAAAGGTTACGCGTAATCCTAGTTTTGGTAATCCATAAAGTTTTGAAGCTTAACTACCTCTGTCTTCATTTATTTTAACCAAAAAATCATTTAAATCTGCACATTATTTGGGTAAAAAAAAATCTCCTTTAATATTATAACTGCTCACGAACATCAAGTTTCATCAGTCACATGGCAATAAATTCTAGCTCTTCTTCATGATGTTCATATTCTTTCTTTTAAGCTGTATTTTCTTATTTTTTATAGAACATAGCCTAAGTTTTTTTATGTCTTTTTTTGGGCCAGCAAGTTTTTTATGTTTTAGTACTCTGTTTAAAGCTTTATACATATATATGTATATCATTTTGTCTTTTGTAACCAAAAAAAAAAAAAAACTACCTGTCTTTTTCTACTGTTTAAATAATGCCATTTAAGGGGTTCCTTGGTAATAAAGTAATTACTATTTACTTATAATGAAGTTTGGTCTGATTAGTATAAACAGTCTTTAATTAATGACTTTCTAGCTAGCAAATCAAAGCCTAGCTTGCTTAATCTTTTTTTCTTCCAATTTTTAATTTTCCAACTTCAAAATATAAACTTTCATTTAATTTTTTTTAAAATCAATCTTTTAATTTTTACAATTTTGATTCAATTATAACCCATTTTTAATTTTTAGCTCAGTACAATTTAGACCGTATAGTTTTGATTTGACTGTTAGTTAATTTTTGAACCTAAATTGGATGGAACGTAGGTGTCATAATTTAACCGTTAAAAACTATGAAGATTGCGTAGTAGCGTTGTGTTCTAATTAAATCAAAACGATAACGAATTTCTGGACACCCTTCTCCGGCATGAATCCATCAAGTCCAATGCGGTGCTCTGTGTCATTTTCCGAATAATGACAGTGGGGAAACCTTAACACGTGGGTCACAGATAAGACATGTGTACGATGCTTTGGTCTGAGTGCTACAAAATCCTCTTTTTTCTCAAGGGTCAGGATAACTTATTTATTCTCATTCTGATTTTTAAATTATAAATTATAAATTTCAGTCATTTAAATTTTTTTATTTAAAATATTGAACCTTATATTTTAATAAAAATTTAGATCGTTTTATTTTTGAGGGATTAAAACTTATTATTTAAAATTTAAAAGATTAAAACAAAAACAAAAACAAATTCAAGGGACCAAAAATTATATTAATTTTTTTTCTAATTATATTTTCCCAAATTAATTTTTTTAAGCAAAATATCATTGCTCCCAATTAATTAATCTTATTTAAATTCTATATATTATATTTAATTAAAATATTACAGGGGAAAGGTATATAAAAAATCAAAATATCTGGCATCATCGCTCCCAATTATGATTCTTCTATCCCTCCGTTTATATTCTAATAAAGGGGTCTCCAAATCTGCATCCATCAAAATGACACCTTTCTCCATCTTCCCAATCCAACGCTGTCCTTTCTCAGTCCCATCCACTTCACTTCCTCACTTCCATGGCACTTCCACTTTCTAGGCTTCACCTTTTCAGTTTCACCATTCAATACAACAGTTACTTCCTCCTTTGTTTCCTTTCAGTTCTCAAGCTTTCCCTCAGAGGGAAAAAAGATTCTGTGTGATTGACAACCCCTTCTTGATTTACTTCGTTTTCGCTCGCCACTGGGTGTCACTAGAAGATGACACCTGGGCTACCAAGAGGCCTACTTCGTTGTGTACTTGGAATTGGTTGTCTGATTTTTTGAAACAATGAAGGACGTGATCGCTCGTATGTGTTAGTTTGGTTTCGCTGGTTTCTCGTTTCGAATTTGAATTTGGGGCGTTTGATTGGGAAATTTTGGTCGTTATGATATCTTCTGGGGTTAACTTGGTGATGACTGTGATTGGATTTGTGGTGAGCACTATGTTTATCGTTTTCGTTTGCACTAGACTCATCTGTGCTCGAATTCACTTAAATGCTTCTCGCCGATCCCTCCTTGTTGCTTCCAGATCCAATCTCAGTCTGGTAAGCATCGATTTGCGTTGTTTCAACCTCGTGTCTCTCTGTTTGTAATGTGTTTATTTTTCTTAAGTTGTATCGTTCAATTGTTTGATAAAATCATGTAATTTAATTGCATTTTATGAATTTGCCCTTTCATAACAGTGCTCTATTTCCATTTAGTGCATTTCATTTGCTCTGAGGATTTATTCATTGAACATGTTCCCGTGTTCAGCTGGAGCGAGGATTTCATGGTCTTGAACCCATAGCAGTAGCGAATTTCCCAACGAAGAAGTACAGTGATGGATGCTTTGCTGCTGCAGAAAATTCTCAGTATGTTCATTTCTCTGTCTTTGAAATATTATCATCATCTGTAGTGTCGATGTTGTTTTCCCATGCGCTCTCTTTAATATAGGAAGGGGCATGAATGATGGATAATTGTATATTGACTTGGCAAGTATTGCTTGGTGCTTGAAGATCAGATTTATTCCTATTAATTTGTTTCAAAATCAGGAACAAAGTTGATTTCAGAGTATACGTTACTCATTGGTCATTTCATTTGAAAAATAAAAATGGAGACTGGATTTGGTAATGAAGTCGACTCTGAACATTGCCAGGAACCGTAGTCAATGAAGGACTTGTGTGAGTGAATGAAATGCACTCTCTGGGTTTATGGCCATCTATGTCATGAGTTTAGATACTACTATATGTTTGCTCCCTTGTTAATCTGTTAATTGATTGACAAAGTCAGTCCCCTGCCAGGGAAAGACTGATGATATATATATTTGATTCTCCCAGCACTTTCTGCTTCTATGTGAAGTTGCAGTTTTATAAGGGAAAAGTTCAGTACGCTTTTGGAAATTACTGTTTCCTAATAAAACTATTTTTAGTTAAGCTGGGAAAAAGTTGGGATAATCTTACTGTCCCAAGTAGAAGTTAGGAAAAAGGAACATATTGCATTTTGGTATGAGCATCATCGGCCACGAGTGCCCTTCCTTATCATGTCCTTCTGAAGACGCAAATCCACCATTTTTAACTTTATTCTCTTAGTTGGAAGGTATTATCACTGTTGTGACTTGATCCAAGGATGTGAAGAATGATCCATGTTCTTTCTGCCCCACTTTGACAGAAATGACTTTTTTTCTTTATTGGTGCCCCATTTTGTTATGATCGTTCTTCAGTTTTGCATAATGAAGAGCTTAGAATGGTCCGGTTTTTGCCTGATGTTCAAATCAGTGATGCGGAGCCCACTTGCTCCTTGAATAACTGAGAAAAATCTTTCTACGGTATGCTTTTCAGAGAAAGTATGTTTTGACTCGTTTATTCTTCATGGTACAGATAATGTTTTTACACTAGCTGGATTAGGACTATTGTTCATCAGCAGTCTCTTGAATAGAGTTTGATATCATAATCTTTTTTTGTCCACTTACTGCACTTGTGCTGATATCACAATATGACTTCTTATTTCTTACTTTTGGTGACTTTGGATTTATTAAAAGCCTTGTAGATTGGGGCATTCTCTGATAATTATGTCTTTCTTATGAACATTTGTATTTGTTGATGTATAGATGCACAGTTTGTCTATCGGAATACCAAGGTGAGGATGTACTACGCATCCTCCCGTATTGTGGACACTTCTTCCATGCAACCTGCATAGACCTATGGCTGCAGCAACATTCAACATGCCCAGTTTGTCGAATCTCATTGCGCAAATCATCCGAGAGGAAACGCATAATGCAACCATTGTTCAGTGCTGTTGTTCGATCCAATTTTGGTGTGGAATCTATCGAGGCTTATCCTTATCACTGTATGATGTCTAATAATGAGTTATCATCAAGAAATTCTGATATACAAGAGGATCATTGCGCAGCTGAAGGTGGTGGAACGGTTGCTATAGAGAATGTCACCAATTTAAGTGATGTTGATCAGTCCATGAAAGATGCAGAAAAGAAGCATTTAGAGAGCCCATCAATCCCTTTAAGCTAATGTGGCCTGAACAGGAAATTGAGGTAGAGTTATTATATATGCTTCTTAGTTGTAGTAAAGTAAAGTAATATGCTGGGGGGCCGCTTCTTGTTCTTAATTTTAATTGATTTGCTGTATATATAGTAGAGATCTTTTGTTGTCTCACTGTCTTCTTTCTTGAAAACTCTCAAGTCTCAAGTCTCAAACTCAACTCTCTTTCATATAAATCATTTTATAGTTTGAATCATGTAATTTTTGTTGTTGTTGAAATTATTAACGCAGTCAGATAATTTTTAATCTAAATTTGCTTAAGCCTTAGCTTCACATAAATGTTACTGACGATTTTTAATTAATTGCCTTAGAACTACTTCTTAATTAGCAGCCATCTTGTTATGTACTTTAAGCGAGGATTTATAAATTTGTGAAGCGAAATGGACTGAAATCTTCTATTTAGAATCAAAGTGAGTTCCTTATCTAACTCTTATATTCATAATCGGAGGTAGTAATATTTACTCTCAGTTTCCTTTCTTGATCTTTCCTCCTGGATATTTCATGTTTATTGAAGAGTTGGAGCTCCACTCTCACTTGCATTGCCATTCATCTGACCTACTAGGCTATTTAAGTGGTCCATAAAGGGTATATTACAGCTTTTAATCAGTTTGGACTGAACCGAATTTTGGTGGTTGGGTTTAAGATTATAAGCTGATTAATTAAATATGAATTATAATATAAAGTTAATTTTGGTCCATATTTGCAACAGGAGAGGCCCCCCCCCAAAAAAAAAGAACAATATAAACCTGGCCTCAATTTTGTTTTGTTGCATTTATAACAGCAGGAAGTTAAATAATTGGGGAGATACAATTACTCAAAAGTCAATAATTGGCAATCCTAATCACTTATTATTAGGATTTTTTATAATTAAATATCTTCTTTAGTGCCTTCAATTTCTCCTTAAATGTATTTTCCATTTCAGTTCACATACGTACATGGTTGCTCCTTACTCCACGTGCACTGTGGTGGAGAGGGCAGGAAAATTCAAATGGCGACGTGGTGAGTTTCATCACGCAGACGGGTGTGATACCGTTAAGGGACATAAATGCAATAGTGTCTGGGAAGGCATGTGGGACGGCGAAAATTGCGGTCAGTGAGTTCTTTCCCCCATCACCCCCAACTGTAGCAGCACTGCTGCTTCCACAATCTGGCCGACGGGGTTTGATTGTGACGTAACAAACTAAGAGACGAATTCTTATTATAAGATATGTCCATATTTAATACTCTTCTGGTTCTTAATAGGTTCTTAATATAAGATTCATTTAACTAATTTGATTAGATTAAGAAAGTTAGGTAAGTTAGTTAATTATAAGAAAAGTGATATATTTTTCCTAAAACACTATAATCATCTTTCTTAATATCCAATCTCCCTCTTCTACTTGGTTATGGTTGAGGGAGTAGCCATAAGGGTAATTTAGAAAAAATTGATAAATATGAGAAATGGGCCTTATATTTAAGACCAAAACCAACTCAACAATTGGGTCCTATATTAAGGATCGGAGGAGTACTACTTTCGGTCTTAATTATAAGATCTAATTGATTAATTTGAAGAGATTAAGAAAATAAGTTAAGTTAGTTATATGTAATAAATATGTGTTATCTTTTCTAAAATATCTTTACTAATCAATTATATTGATTACGACTACTATTATTAGAAGAACTACCTTGAAAAAAAATACATAAATATTAGAAACAAAATAGACTGGGGTTTTATATTTAGGACCAAAATAAAAGTCAAATAAGGTCTTATAGTAAATACCAAAGGTAGTATTTAACAGTACCTTGAACAAATATTAATCACATAATCAATACATTAAAATGAATACAAAGGCAACATAATATGAAATATTTCGAGGTTAACGCATTAAATATCCATGTTATTAACATGTTACATATGAAATAAAGTGAAAAAACCAGTGTAATACTTATAATTGACATGTTAATAACATGTTAAAATGTTAGGTAAAGAATAATTAGTTTAGGCTTTTTTCAATTAATTTCAGGGGTTATGAGTCTCTCAAAACAATTTTAAATCTTGCAAATGATATATCATTAAAAACTCCTGAAATTTAGTTTTCAGTAAAATAAGTTTTCACATAGAGTAAATAATATCTTATAATTAGAATCGGATGTAGTATATGATTGAAAAAATGACTATAAGTTAAAACTAATTCGTTGTGGAATTTGCATCTCAATACTTAAACTAAATTTCTTGTTAGTGCTTATTTACAAAATTTTAAAAAAAATGCTTTTCTCTAAAAAAACTCATGAAAATCATACTTTCTTAGTTTTTTTATAATATTTTTCCATACTTTTAACGTCATAAAAATAAAAACAGTATTTATGTCATTGATGCTGAATATCGATATATTTCTTTTTAAAAATAATTTAGTTAAACAAATAAATCATATATTTTGAAAAAGTATTGTGTAAAGCGAGATGAGAATGATTTTAGGAAAAATTTCAAAAAAATAACTGGTAAATTTTAAAATTCTAAATCAGTATTGATTACTAAATTTGTAAAGAAAATAACTACATTCAAAAAGTAAATAACAACATATTTTTATAATAATTTCTGATTTATTATTTTAAAATTTAACAATTATCTTTTTGAGATTTTTTCATGATCTTATATTGTACCACAACATAAAATTATTATTATTATTATAAAGTTCAGCCTTTTTATATATGCTGCGGCGTGACACGTCCGTAGCTCACGCTCTTCATGGGGTTCCTTCCATGAAAGCGTTGCTTTCACCAAATTAATGAGACCTTGGAATCAAAGAATCAACTCTCTGCTCTCTAGATTCACCGTACAAATGGCGAATATTTGTTATGAACTATTTTGAAAAGATAAAATACGTATACATAAATAGATGACAAATAAAATAAAATAATCACAAAAATTGATGACAAATATTTTGTTATATTTCCATTTAAAAAAAATCAATCTATTTGCTTATATTTATCATAACTTTACCCCATCAAACTTCTTGAGATATGTTTTCTTATTTATAACGAAATACAAAGTATTAAAATTTAACCGGAGAATTCTAGTAACTTGTTCTCATCTGATTAAAGTGGAACCATTCCCATTAAATTATTTTTTCTTCCTATTCCTATTTATAATCCACATTATTAGACTACTCCAGTCTTTAATATAGAACCTAATTATTAAGTTAATTTTAACAATAAATATAATACTTGTTTATCATATTTATAAATTTTTTTAAATTAACCCTATGGATACTCCCTTAACCATAATCAAGTAGAAAAGAAAAAAAAGATATTAAGAAAGATGATTACAGTGTTTTAAGAAAAACATGTCATACTTCTTACAATTAACTAACTTACCTAACTTTTTTAATTTAATCAAATTAGTTAAATAAGTCTTATTCTAAGAATCGGAAGAGTAATTATTTAAGTGATATACATTAAATTTATGTAAAAAGCACATGACCCTTAGAATTATTTAAAGGACTTTGCTCAAAAAAATAATTATTTGAAGGACGTTTAGAATTTACGTAAAAAGCACATGACCCTTAGAATTAGTTAAATTTATCACGGTCTCAAAAAACATCCCAAAAAAAACAGTTCTTATGATTTATGATTAAGAAGAAATAGATAATATACATAAATATATAATATTAGATTGAAATTGTATTGTTTTAAAAGAAAAACCACAAACAAGATATAAATCATATCACACGCGTAAAATAACAACTTTTCACTTTTCAGCTTCTGGGCCTGATCTTAGCTCTGATACTTTCCTTCATCACCACCGTGAACTCCAATTTCCCGGTGAAGTCCACCTTCTTCCCCGGCGGGTACGCTTCCCACACGAACTCCTGCACCATTCTAGCCATCATCAAATGAATATGCACTGTTCCCATACCCAATCCAGGGCATATCCTTCTTCCGGCGCCGAACGGTATCATTTTCACTTCGGATACCCCTGTTATGTCTGCGTCTTCGCCGCCGGTGACGAACCTGTCCGGGTCGAATTTCTCCGGGTTGGACCATAGCTTCGGATCCTCTCCGATGGCTGGAGTGAAGATCTCGATGTTTGCGTCGATAGGGATGTCGTATCCTGCGAGTGTGGTTGGCTCTGTGACTGCGTGCGTGAGAGTGAAGAACGTCGGAGGATGCTTGCGCAAGATTTCTTTCACTACGGCTTGCAGGTATGGCATTTTCTCGACGTCTTTCTCATCTACCTTTTTGGATCCGACTGTGTGAGTAATTTCGTCGAACAGCTTTTGTTGAATTTGTGGGTTCGCTATGAGCCGTGCGATTCCCCATTCTACGGCCGTCGCTGTGGTGTCTGTTCCGCCGTTGAGGAACTCCGAGCAGAGTGAGACCAATTCTGCGTTATTAGGTCCGGATTTCCTTCCTTCAACTTTGAGATCGAAGAGGGTGTCTAGGTAGGAAAACGACGTGGCTGTGTGGTCAGAACCTGGATTTTGGATTGCTCTTCTTCGTTGTTCAATGATTGGGGCTAAGAACTCAATCTGCTCCTTACGAACACTCAAAGCCTTCTTCCTCTGTTCTGAGAAGAAAGGGCTCAGAATTGGGAAGTAATCATCGATTCTGGGGTGCAAGGTGATGAGAACGGATTTCATGACTTGATCTATTTTCTCTATTGTTTCTTCATCCATCTCGAATCCAAAACACATCGCTACAAGTATGCAAAACACAGCGAACCTTGCATTCTTGAGAACCCAAACAACCCCATCATTGGCCTCTGCTTCGGCTTTGAGCCTACTGATGAGTCTGTCCATTGCGTTATCCCTCACACTTCGAAACTCTTTGATCCTGCTTGAGCTAAGCATGTTCTGCACCATGTTTCTTCTGAGTGATCTCCAAACTGGGCCATAAACTGCTGCATTCACAGTGAACTTGTTGGCACTGAAGATATTCCTTGTAGGGTTCTCGGGAGGCCTAGTGGCATAAACTTGACCCTTTTCAATCAGAGCTTGATGAGCCAACTTGGCATCAGTGAGGATGATCATTGTTCTTGTACCCATCTTGAGGGTGAAGATTGGCCCAAATTTTGTTTTGAGTTCATCAATATAATCAAAGAAGGGCTTCCCAGAACGAGCCACTTGAAATAGATTCCCGACAATAGGCCATCCACGGGGACCTGGAGGAAGATTAAGCTTTTTGGATTTGTGGGTGAACAAGAAAATGAGGCCAGAGAAGAGGAAAGCCAAGAGGGTGAGGATGAGGTGGTAGGAGGAGGAAGAAAGAGGAGAAGAAGAGGTTAAAAAAGAGAGGAGTGCCATTTTTGAAAAGGAGATGAGGAAGAAAGTGAAGGAAGAGATGGAGGATGAAGTAAAGGAGAGGGTATAAAAATGGAAGGAGCATGAAATTGCTGGTGAGATTAATTAAAGCCACTCTCAAAAGGTGCCACTGTGCCCACCAAAATAGACAGTGGTGGTTGCGAAGCCAAGTAGAGTACAGTCTAACTGTTTCCTACGGCAAACGTGAAGGTAGGAAATTGTGCCGAGGGTGTAATAGAGGGTTGAGTTAATCAGTTGCGGGAGCATGGATGTTGGCTAATTGTATGCTCTTTACTGTTCCCTTCAAATAATTAATTCAAGAATAACGATTAGTGAGTTAATATTTTTTTAAAAACAATAAATAGGTTAAAAATATAGTTTTATTTAAAAGAATATGTGAAAAAATGTTATAAGAGAATATGGTAAGGGGGAGAAAATAAATAATTGAGGACAAAATTGGAAAAAAAAAACTGCATTAAATATTGGGTTAAGATGCAAATTTGTTAAGGAAATTTTCACTCAAGAGTTCTAAGTATTTAGAATATGTTTGAAAAAAAATTTTGTTTTGAAAATTTAAAATCATAACAATATTATTTTTTACTGAATAATGTTAATTGTTAAAATAGTTGACCATTAACATTTTTAATGACAAGTAGGATAATATTGTTACGATTTTAAATTTTCAAGATAAATTTGTTCTGAAAATTTTTTCGAATGCCTAACATTCCTGAGTGAAAACTTCTGAAGCAAATTTACACATTCACTGTTAAATGTTTAAGCAAATATCAAATTGAGGTTTATAATGTGAGTCATACCTTTTTCTAAATTTCAAGTTTATAAAAGATCTGGAAGAGCTTCATTTAATACAATTATTTCAGGAGAAGATAATATAAAAAATACACTTATGGGCAGAAATAATTGCATAATGGGATGGAGCCCCTTTCTTTTATCTTGTTTTTTTTCCTCCCTAAGATTTTGTTTTATTATTTGCGAGTCATTGTATTTCTTTTATATATATATATATAGATATATGAGTTTGCTATTTTTTAAGAAAAAATTCCGGTGATTTAGGTGCTCAAAACTTACTTTTGCTCACCCTTGAAGGTTTGAAAATCACTTGAGAGTTATTTACGGATAGCATCAATGAGGTCATTGATAGTCAAACTCACATCTTTGTGAAAAATGAATGGCATCTTTGCCTAGCAGACTAAAAAAAATGTTTAGATAAAATCAAAATTATAATTTTAAAAGTATGTTTTGATGATATACAAAATAAATATATAAAAAAATTTATCTCGAAAAAATACTTCTGAAGCGTCAGAATTGGCCTGTGTCTAATCTAAAGCTATAAACGTAGCTGAAGATTAAAATCAAACGTCAGTTAATTTGTTTTGAAGAGGGTGAAAGAGGTTGCGTTATCATATCAAGTTTAAAATTATTATTCTCTAAATACGTGTGAAATTGATATTTTTGGTTCCATTTATTTTGTTAATATATTTCTTGTCAAAGGAATACACAATAAATGTACTACCTCCGATTGTTAATATAAGACTTCATTTGATTTTTATTTTGATCTTAAATATAAGATTTCAATCTATTTTGTTTCTAATATTTATTTATTTATTTTCAAGATAGTCCTTCTAATAATAGTAGTTCTAGCCAATACACTTGATTAGTAAACATATTTTAAAAAAGACAACACATATAATAAATAACTAACTTAACTCTCTTTTTTAATCTTTTTAAATTATTTAATTAGCTTTTATAATCAATACAAGAGGTAATACAATTTTGACAGGAGAAAGCATGACGTTGACGAAAATGGCGGGTGATGGTGACGAAATTGAATGCAGCCAACTGCTTTTGGTTGAAGGCGAAATTATGAGATGAGAGGACAAATGATGGGGCTCACAGATTTAGGTGTCTGGAGGTCCGTTTGCTACGAGAAAAATCGAGGGGTGGGGAAAGGAGAAAATTTTTTTTAATAGGTTTATTTTAAAATTTTGAAAATATAGAGTTAAAAATCTTTAATTAATTTTTGTTATTTTTTATCTTATATTTTAGTTTTATTGAAAATTTAAAAATCCCCTTCTTTTACTTTTTAAATCAAGTTTATTAGAATTTTTTTCTTTTGTTTTTCTTTTCCATTTCCTTCGTACCAAATACAGGGTCAATGACGCGAGGAAAAGCAAAAGAAATGGAGTCCTCGTCAGTCAATTCTGAATTTTGAGACGCCCCTGGAGTGGCAGTAATTGCTCTGTCCTTGTATGTGCTTAAGGTCAACACCTTGCCGCCTGCGAGGGTTGGTCCGCCTAAAGGGAAGGCAAGGCGCCACGTACCCACCAGTGTATGGATTCGATCCGGGAAAGTCTCATCTGAGATGATTCCGGATTTAGCGTGCATCTAAAGGATGTGGGATAGCGGAGGGAGAAATCCAAAAAAAGTCAACACCTTGCCGGACATTTTATGAGTGTTTATATGCTTTCATTTTTAATATAAACATTAGTTAATTAATTTAAACATATTAAAAATTAGTTAAGTTAATTATTTATAATAAATAGATATTATTTTTATTAAAATATTCTCACTAATCTATTGTATTAACTAAAACTATTATTATTATAAATAAAATTTTATATTTAAAATTAAAATGAAAATCAAACAAATTTTTATATCAAATGGTAGTATTTATTTTATTGCTTCTTACTTTAATGCGCACACAATATTGACAAATCCAAAACTGACCTGTTTTGCCACGCATTTTAAGGGCTTCCGAATCCTCCCACAGCTGCAAATACTCCTATGTAATACTGTGTGCTGGCTTGCCCCCTCCCTCATTTAAAGCAATGGGAACTTGTTAGAACAAGACTCTCCTTTTCGCTTCATTATCATGTGAACTTTGGATGTAGTATTAATTCTGATTCTTAATATAAAAATTTGTTTAATTTTTATTTTAATATTAAATATAATATTTTAATTCACTTATCTTATATTTATTTATTTTTTCTTAAGATTATCCTTATAATAATAGTATTTTTAACCAATATATCTGATTATTAATAATATTTTTAAAAAAAACAACACCTATTTATTATAAATAATTAACTTAATTAGTTTCTTTAATCTATCAAAACTAATCAACTAGTTTTTATATTAAGGATCAGAGATAGTATTATTTTTAAAAAGACTCTGTTCTGTCTTCAAGGCATGGAAGTCCAAATTACACCTATTTTTCATTGTTAAGAAATACGAGTATATGTTCTTCCAGAAATTCTAAATTATCAGCTACTCCTCCGGTCTTTAATATAGGACCCAATTCTTGAGTTGGTTTTGGTCCTAAATATAAGACCCATTTCTCATATTTATCAATTTTCTCTAAATTACCCCTATGAATACTTCTTCAACTATAATCAAGTAGAAGAGGGGAATGGGGTATTAAGAAAGATGATTATGGTGTTTTAGGAAAAATGTGTCACTTTTCTTATAATTAACTAACTTACCTAACTTCCTTAATCTAATCAAATTAGTTAAATAGGTTTTATATCAAGGACCGAAGGAGTATTTTGTATGTAATAAAAGTCTAATTATAAAAACAGACCAGTCGAGAGCTTGATTCTTAGCTTTTGTGTATGAAACGAACCTAATTAGAAGAAGTGTATGATTTATTTTCAAACCTAGTAAAATAACATCGCAACAACTTTTGATAAAAAACACAACATCATAAGACCTTTCATCATAACATCAGACGTGCGAATTCCACCGGCCAACCACTGCCAGTCTCATCCGTATCAAATTTGTCCTCGTTCCCTGTCGCAGGTATAGTGTCCATGGTCCTACCAAATTATAGGGGGTGTTTGGCAAAACCAAAACGGTTTCAGAATCACTTTTCCGCAAAACGAGGTAACCTCCTCCACATATTTACTTTGTAATCCGTAAAAGCACTTCTGAAACTATGGTTTGGTTTCTATCCAAACACCCCCATAATTTATTTCTCTTACCGCAACAACTAGTTTCACTTTTAATCTAGTACTCTTCCGATTCTAAATATAGATCTTAGAATCGGATGGGTTTTATATTTAGAACTGGAGGAGTATTAAATATAAGATCCTAGTATAATAATCTTATATTTAGAATCAGATGAGTACTAGATATAAGATTCTAATTTATTTTGTCTCTTATATTTATTAATCTTTTCTCAAGGCAGCCCTAATATAGTAGTTGCACATGTTTGATATTTTATCAAATGATAGGTTTAATTAATACACATAATTAGTAAAGATATTTTACAAAATATAATATCTATTTATTAGAAATAACTACTTCAACTAATTTTTTTATTCTACTCAAATTAATCAACTAATTTTTATATTAAGCAGCGGGGATAGTATTACGTAACAAAACAAAAGAAACATAATTGGTATGGCAGCCTAACTTTATAAAGCAAAAGGCCGAGTAATATTTTGGACCTCAATATATTTTATGAGCCAAAGGAGAGATCTATTGTTTATTTATTTTGTTTCTATCAATCCTTTCCAAGTTTAATTATATAGAGCAAGTAGCACTATTACCCCAATCAACACAGAAGAAGACATATCTGAAAGATAACAAATCTATTGTTAAAGCAACATAAAAAGTCAATAGATGATTAAATGTTGATTTAAGTGCTGCTTCTTACTTTCACATTGCTGTAGCTAAAATCCACTTTTTTTTACTGCAACCAATGGTTTATTACTAAGCATACCCAATAAGGATGTGGCTCATACTACACAAAATTAAAACTTAAGTTTGAATTTTGTAATCAATATAAGAACTTGCTATAATATTTATAAGAGAAAATTAACCTAAGTCTCTATAACTTTTTCCCTAATTAATGACCTAAAAAGCAAGTAAAAAGATGCGATAAAAAGAAAAAAAATTACAAAGACCTAATTAGTAAGGGTGTGGTTAAAAAAAAACCTGATTAAAAATAATGTGCAGTGATAAGGACTTGCAGACATTTTCTCAATCTATAAACACTTTAATGAGCATGTCTGAGCTGCCAAGCATACCTAGGGGGTGTGCAGGTAAGAACAAAAACATGGTTTTAAAAATATTTTTACAGTATACGAAATAAATATATAAAAAAATTTGTATAAATTTACAAAAAGGTATTTCTAAAAAGTATTTTTGGAATTGCCTAAACACTCTTGTCTAAACAAGTTCCAAGACCAATCCACAATTTTTTTTTTTTTGGGTTTTAGATATAAAAAACTAGGACCAGAATAATGGAAAGGAGGAGGCTAAATAAAAGCATGAGATTGTGGGGTGGAAATGCTTGATAGAAATCAAAGCACCTACAAAGTCGGCAAGACATTAATATTGATGGGATGGCTTGTTTGATATTTACTCTGAGCAAGCCAAACAAGTGGGGTTGCCCATAGGTCTCTAAGTCATACGGTCTTTTCCTCCCTTTTGTACTCTGACTCGTCCATTTAGGTATTTCTTTTTTTTTTTTTTTGGTGACAAAGGTAGCCTAAGCTAAATTACATTGGTATCCATCTACAGGTGCCCATTCCAGAAATATCCTCGTGGAGGATCCTCACGATCTCTTCAGGCGGTGCTTGCCAAAAAGCGTCTCTTACGTGTTGTTGTATGCTTAATCTAGCCAAACTATCTGCACACCTATTGCACTCACGGTAAACATGTTTGAAGGATAATCTCCAATCTTCCCGCATCATGGTATAGATCCTCTGTGACAGTGCATAGCAGCCTGGGATTTCTTTTTGCTGTTTGATGCATTCCACCACTATTTCTGCATCACACTCTATCTCAATCTTCCTAAAGCCCATTCTCCAGCACATCTGAAGCCCCTCAAGAATTCCCCACGTTTCTGCTTTTATGATATCACAGTTGCCAAGTCGCTTAGCGAATCCACCCAGCCATTCTCCTCCATCACCTCTGACTACTCCAGCACACCCTGCCTCGCCTCTTCTGTTTACACTTCCATCTGTATTCAATTTGCACCACGTCGAAGCTGGTGGGTTCCATCTCAGTTGTATTTCTGTTGTTTCCATCCTGCTGAAAGGGTCTGTCATGTGTTGTTGTCTATAGTTGTTTACGTGTTGCAAGATGACTCTTTCAGGTTGAGTAGGCCGCTCAAATGTCGGATCGTGAGTTTGTTGGTTTCGCCATTTCCACAGATGCCAGCAACTTGTGGCAAATAGCTCTGCCCATTTCTCCTCTTGTCTTATCATTCCTCTACTTGTCATGTTCTGAATGATCCATTCAGTCCAGCTCATGCTGAAGAAAGTTCTTTGTCTATCTCTTGAGAGTAGTTTTTGCCAAACTAATCTAGTTGATGGACAGTCTCTTAGCACGTGAAGTTGATCCTCTATCCTTGCTTGACAAAATTCACAGAAGCCTGGACTTCCATCCCATTTGCTTGTGAGCTTCTTTGTAGGTAGGCATTGGTGGATCATCATCCAACAGAAGACCCTTATTCGTTCAGGAACTTTTAGTTTCCAAACACAGTCCCATATATTCTTTGAGTGTGCCCGTGGCGTATTTTGAAGCCATGCATAGGTACTAGCAGTGGTGAAGCTTCCTCGTTCATTCAGTTTCCATCTGAGCGTATCTTTATCCTCCATATCTGCTATAACGGAGGTTGAGCATATTTTCAGGATTATATGCTCAGGAAGTAAATGTTCAAAACTTGTTATCTTCCACTCTCCATATTCATCAATCATATCTTTCACTAGGAGTTGCTCATTGATTTCCACTTCTTCTGGGATATACTTGATAAGACAGTCTTCATTTGGTAGCCACCTATCTTTCCAAAACAGTGTGCTTGCACCATTTCTAACTTCACGCTCTAGATTTACATGAAACTGTTCTTGCATCTTAACAATTTCTTTCCATAGTTTGGAATCTCCTGCCTTAGCCTCCATCTCTCTTCTCTCGATCCTGGATCTGCCATACTTTCCGAATAGAACTTGCACCCATAAGTCATTTGGATTGTCGTGCATTCTCCATAGAAGTTTAAGAAGAAACGCGTCGTTCATGCCTTGCAGGATTTGAGTCCAATTCCTCCTTCATGCTTGGGTCTGCAAAGCTTCTCCCATGCTACTACATGCCTTCTCCTTTTCTCCTCTGTGTCACCCCAAAGGAATTTTCTTTGCATTTTCTCAACCTCCTCTGTGATTCCTCTTGGTAACCGGTCGTGTTGCATGGGGTACAGAGTCATGGGGCTAGTTACTGATTTGATCAGTGTTATTCTACCCGCAAGAGAGAGGCTCGCTGCCTCCCAACCACTCAACCTCTTCCTGACTCTCTCAACTATATGAGTGTATTTCTCCCTCCTCTTCCTTGGGCTAGATATTTGAGCTCCAAGATAGCGTCCCAGGTCCTCTACAGCTTTGAATTTACTAACTTGGCAGATCCGTCTTTGTTCTATGTGACTCACATTGGGTGAGAAGAATATGTGTGTTTTTTCTTGGCTCACTTGGTGACCTGACATCTCTCCAAACACCTGCAAAACATGTAAAATTTCTTTAATTTGATCAGTGCTTGCCTCTGCAAAAAGAACAAGGTCGTCAGCAAACATCATATGTGATATTTTTGGCCCTTTTCGACCAGCTCTCAAACCTCTCCATTTTCTCTCTTTCACTCTATCAAGAATAAGGTGCGTGAGTTTTTCCATGCCGAGCACAAAAAGATAAGGGGAAATGGGATCGCCCTGTCTTAATCCTCTAGTAGGCTTGATCTCCTCCAATCGCTCACCATGCCAAAGAATCTGTGTAGAATTTGTATGAATACAACCCAAAATTCTATCGATCATCTCCTTTGGGCAATTGAGTTCTTCTAGCACTTTTTCCATGAAGTTCCAACTGATTCTATCATAAGCCTTCTCAAGATCTACTTTGATAGCCATGTAGCCTTTCTTTCCTCTTTTCTTTCTCATTGAATGTATCATCTCATTGACAATGATGATGTTGTCATGGATATTTCTCCCAGGGACAAAACTCACTTGGAAAGGGGAAACAATATTGGCCATGATGCCTTTTAGTCTTTGAACAATAATTTTGGAGACACATTTGTAAATTACATTACAGAGAGAAATCGGCCTTAACTGATTTACTCTTTCCGGAGTATCAACTTTTGGTATGAGGGTAATCAGTGTATTGTTTACTGCCTTCAGATTTTCTTTTTCCTTCCACATTTCCTTCACCGCTTCACAAACACTGTTTCCCACAATTTCCCAGTTTCTCTGGAAGAATATGGCTGGAAATCCATCCTCTCCTGGGGCTTTGAAACCCCCTATTGAAAACATAGCTTTCTTTATTTCTTCGGATGTGATAGTCTGCCCGATTAGTTCCCAGTCCCCTTTCTTGACTTTAGGCCAGGAATGTCTTGTCTGCACCCATTTTCTTTGATCTTCATCCTCAGTAAAAAGTGATCTGAAAAATTGGTTGATTAATTCCCCCACTTCTCTTTTGCCCTCTACCCAATTACTATTTGTATCTCTTAGCATGGTGACTCTGTTTCTTCTTCTTCTAATTGTAGTCTTTGTGTGGTAATAGGAAGTGTTACGATCTCCATCTATTAGCCACTTGGTTCTTGCTTTTTGGAACCAAAAAATTTCTTCTTGTTCTAAAACTGCCTTTAATTCTTCTCTGAGACTTTCTTCAAGTTTTTCCAGGTGATTGCTAGGCTTCTCCTGCATTGCTTTTTGTATACCTCCTAGACGATTCAAGAGCCTCCTTTTCTTTTGAGCAATGTGTCCAAACACATCTGTGTTCCATTCTTCCAAATGTTCTTTTAAAACTCCCAATTCAGCTCTGATGTTTAGATCTCCTGTCCATTTATTCCTGAGCATTGGCTTGAAATTTTCATGATTGAGCCAAGCTGCTTCAAATCTAAAAGGTCGAGCTCGTTGATTATGAGTCACTGGTGTGAGTCTGATCAAGAGTGGGTGGTGGTCAGATTGAACTCTGGTTCCTACTTTGACAGTTGCTTCATGAAATCTGTTTCTCCAGGCAGTGTTACATAAAGCCCTGTCAAGTTTTTTGTAAAGAACCTGAGAAAAATTCACAGAACGATGAGAGAGAGAGAGCGAAGTTTGAGAGAGAGAGAGTGAAGTTTAGAACGAGAGAGGGGCGCTGAGTTTACCATGACCACTTCCGAGACGCCACCACGGAATCAACCCCCGGACCGTCATTTGGATGGAACGGAGGCACCGATGGATGGGTTACAACACCAACCGAGCAACGATAAGATAGCAGAAAATGGGAAAGCACTGACAATGACTATGGAAGCTGTGGAGGAAGCAAGAGGAAAACAACTAAGAACTGAAGGAAGTTTCTCTGGGGAAATATCTCTGCAGCCAAGAGAGGAACCATGGATGGTGGGGGACGATGAAATGAGTTCACCATCAAAGAAAAACACTATCTCATATAGAGATATCCTGAAACCAAGAAGCAAGATAGAGGAACAGAAAAACAGAGCAACAGACCAAGAGGACCCGTGGGACGGAAATCTCCTGTTCTATGACGATGAGGAGCTAAGGAAAGGGGTCAATATAGTTGACACGGCGAAAGGACCACAGATAGAATTTTCTGAAGAAGAAAGAAGAAGATTGGCGAAAAAATGGGAGAATACTCTGATCATTAAACTATTAGGTGGCTCCACAGGATTCATGCAACTACAGAGGAAAGTACAACTAATGTGGGGGAAGGCAGGAAAGGTGGAGCTCAATGTCATCGGAAATGGGTATATGACCGCAACCTTTCAAGCATTAGATGACTATTACCTGGCACTAGAAGGGGGACCATGGCTCATACAGGACCACTACCTAACCGTCCAAACATGGAAAAGCAATTTCAAGGTCTGGAACGAAAAAATACAGAAAGTTGCCGTCTGGGTGAGGCTACCAGGCTTACCAGGGGATTATTATGACAGGAAATTTTTCTATAACTTGGGCAACAAAATCGGAACAGCAATTAAAGTTGACGAGATGACTCTCACTCGAGCAAGAACAATGTATGCACGTATGTGTGTAGAGGTAGATCTTAATATGCCGCTGCTACCCTCATACTCAGTAGATGGGAACGAATTAAGAATTGAATATGAAGGCCTTCAACAGATATGTTTTATCTGCGGCAAATTTGGTCATTCATCCGAACACTGCCCCCTGAAAAATCCACCAGAAAACTCAGTAGCTAACCAAAATGAAAGACAGAACGGACAGGAGGGAGAGATTAGTCGAAGAAACATGAATAGTGACGAAGCTCCGGCAACCGTTTACGGTGGGTGGATGGTGGTGCAGAACTCGAGAAAAGGGAAAAGAAATCTGACTAAGGAAAGAAAAGTAGGAGAACAGCAGGTAAAAGGTGTCAGAACAAAAATGAGAATAGGAGAGACATCGAAATACTCACTTTTGGAGGCGGAGGAAGATATGGAAACAGGGGAGATGACAGATGACATTGACAAGCAGTCTCTACAAGAAATAACTAGTGCTGCTACTATGAACAAAGGTGGTAGAAAGGAGGACAATATAAAAGAGCAGAAAAAAGCAGATGAGAAGAAGAAACAAGTACCAAGGGTGAAAAAACCAACCGAAAAAGCTAGTGTAAGCCTGAATATTGATGGTGGCCTAAAAGAAAGAGGAACCTCCCAGCGCCAGAAAAGTGACGGTGAGAGAAGGAAACAAGGCGGAGAACAGACAGGGATAATAAATAGGACTGATAAAGGGACAGAAAGAGATGCCAATTTGAACCAACTACAACACAAAGCACATGGGCCCAAGGAAGGAAGAGTCAGGCCTCCAGTTGAGCGACAAAAAGTATCCACAGTGGGCCAGTCAAAAGAAACCCAAACTAGTCCTGAAGCAGTACATGGGCCACAAATTGAAGATTCTATCATGGATAGCTCTTTGGGGGGCTTCCCAGGCAAAGGCGACCTGAACATGGAGTTGGAGGAAGATAAACCACCGGATCCAACGGACGCCAGGGAACTAATGGGCCTCTCAGAAGTGGAGAAAACACTACAGCACCAAGTAGAAGGACTTGAGAGTCAACAAAGAGACACACGAATCCACATGGAAGAGTCAACCAGCGGTGCAAGTTGCTAGGTGCTCGTCTATTCCTTCTCAATCTTTAATGATAATAGTCTGGAATGTTAGAGGAGCAGCCGGAAATGCTTTCGGTCATGCTATGAAAGATATGAAAAAGAGATTAAAACCTTCATTGGTAGTCTTAGTAGAAACTAGATGCAGTGGAATAAATGCTCAAAAAGCTATTAAGAGAATGGGTTTCAAATATCAGGAAATAGTAGAGGCAAATGGCATGTCAGGGGGAATATGGATACTATGGGATGATGAAAATATTAAGCTAAAAGCCCTAGAGAAACATCACCAATTTCTACACTGTGAGGTCAACGGCCTAAGAGGAAGCAAGTGGCTCTTCACAGCAATTTATGCAAGCCCACGAGCAGCTGAAAGACAATTACTATGGGAGTCTTTAAAATCCATGTCAAGAAATATTAATGGCCCATGGCTCCTAGCAGGTGACTTTAATGATATTAAAACACCAGAAGAGCAAAGAGGAGGAATCAAGGTGAATGAAAGGAAATGCAACAAGTTCTGCAGTAACATGAATGATTGCAATCTAATCGACATGGGAACAGAAGGACCAAAGTACACATGGAAAGGGCCCATAGTCCATTTAGGTATTTCTATTTGCACTTGAACACTGCTATTTTCTTCAAAAGAATTTGACATATTATTTGCCGACAAAAATTTTAAAAAAAATATTATTAATATTTTGCTTATTCATCCATGAGAACCCAAATTGGCCATGTACATGGGACCAATCCTTGCAATGGGCTGCAGCCTACATGCTTTAACAATTCTCAGGCTTAGGTCCATAGCCCACGATTTTTTCACAATCATTAATTAATACCATCCAAGGTAAAATAATTCCCCCAGGATGATTTTTTTCTTACTTCCAAAAAGAATCCAAATATAAAATTTTATTTCATGAATAGTAGTCTCTCTAGTTTTTACTATATTAACTAGTTAGGGATTAAATTTTATCTCAAATATGATATCTCAGTAATCTTTCATATTTATATTTTCTCTTAAAATAATTTACATAATTTATGAAAAATAATATATAATCTAATATTGTATAGGTATAACTTCCATATCATATTTGTTATAAGAAAAAATTTGTTTGACTTATTTATTACAATCTCTGGTCCTAAACATAAGAGCTAATTGACGAGTAGATTAAGAAAATAAATTAAGTTAATTTTTTTGTAATAAATATGTGCTGTCTTTCTTAAAATATCCTTACTAGTCAAGTTTATTGGCTAGAATTATTATTATTAGAAGGACTATCTTGAAAAAAATAAATAAATATGAGAAACAAAGTGAATTAAGGTCTTATATTTAGGATCAAAATAAAAATCAAATAAGATCTTATATCAAAGACTGGACTGGATGTAGTATATTGAAATTAGTTAAACAATTCTAATATTGAAAATTTAAGTAATGGGAGTGTTATCCTTTTAGCCAAAATATATATTTATTTTCCCAAGGTGGGTTAATGCCGGCTTATAGCCGTATTTTGGCTGTGGCGGAACCATATTAATTAAATGCACGTGAGCTCGCCTGATCCTAACCAACCAAGTCACAAACTCCGCAACGTGTGGCCGCCCGCCTTTGTGTTAACGAGGTTTCCAAACGAGCTGTTGCAAGATTATTCACCCATAACCCAATCCCTGAAAAAATAAATAATAATAAAAAGAAAGAAAGAAAGCAAAAGGAACTGCAAAATAATGTTTCATGACACATAATACTACTTCTGATTCTGATTATAAAACCTTATTTATAAACTATAAATAAAGTCTTATAATTAGAATATGAGGTAATAATATCGTGTGATATCATGTTCAACACTAAATGTAAAAACTTTTCTTAGTAAAAATTTAAATTTTGATTGGTCATGTTATAAAGAACTAATTATTACACTAGAGACAATCTGGTTGATATTATTCATAACTTTTATTTATAAAAGTAAACTGTTTTTTTTTTTAATGAAAATACCGAGTGAGGCCCAAAAGTTGAGCCTCGCAAATCGCAATAAAGTCCAGGCGCCGGTGGTCTTATGACTTTTGTGAAGACTTGTGCTTCTCGTTCCTCTTGAGAAATTAAGATTCCAATTTGACTGTTCCTTTTCCTATGCATGGGATCATCTATGAAAAATGTAGCTTCTTGTACATTTTATCACACCTTTTATGTCACTTATTGTGGGAACACATAGTATAATACAGTCTTCACAATTATATTACACATATTGGAAATATGTGGAGTTAGTAGATATAAAGTTTTGGCAGTAAAGTCACCGAAGACCGCATAGCGCAGTGGATTAGCGCGTTTGACTTCGGATCAAAAGGTCGTGGGTTCGACTCCCACTGTGGTCGGACGCATATAGTACTATTTTTTCTTTCCCTCGCAATGGGAAACGCCGATCCAAAACCGGTTTTTTAATCAAAACCTTTTGATTTTCTCACCCAATCCTCATTTGGATGAGGAAGCCATGCTAGGGTTCACTTCTCTCTACCAGCCCTCAATCTCTACTCCATTTTTTCGAGCTTCAACGCAAAGCCCTTCTTGCCGTTCTTACTTCTCCCCCTTCTCTTCTTCTTTTCTGAAAACCCAACCTTTTATCCCCAGACAACCCACTACACTTGTGGTATTCGCAGAGAACAATAATGGGCCGAACGAACTGAAGGAAGAAGACAAACCAGAACAAGACGGCGTTTCTTCAAATGGGGACAAGGATAATTCGGGTGAAGATCGACGACCTTTCTTCAATTTCAACTGGCGGAGTCTCCTTGATCCTGATCCTGACAATGTGTTGGCCCTTTGTTTGACGGGTCTGCTTACATGGGCAAGTGTTCAAGTTCTCTGGCAACTCTTTTTTATCTCATTGGCCATTCTTCTTGCCGCGCTCAAGTATTCTTTCATTGCCGCTCTTCTTATTTTCATTCTCATCACCCTTCTTTAGATCATGGTAATCGATTCTCCTATATTGTAAATCTTCCCTGGATGAGTTACCGATTGGTTTGAATGACATTTCAAGTTCCGATGTACTGTAGAATCAACTTGTGCATAGTTCTCTTCATTCTTGATTCATTTTTCTTTCTTTGAGAACTAAGATGTGAACCTGTATAAATGGCTCTTAAATTGAGAATGAGGGATGACATGTGAATGGATGGAGCATCTCTCATTTTAGTTCATACTAATTCCGTGAAATTACTTCTTTCTCTTAATTTCCGAAGGAATGTAATGAAGAAGCTGGGTTTATACTATCTCCTCTCCTTAGTATAATAGTATACACTTTGTAGGGCAATTTGCACTACACTAATGGTAGTACCATTTTTCACTTGTAACATAATGCAATACGTTAACACTCTTTCTTTTCTCTCTTTTTTCTTTTCTCTCTGTTTTTTTTTTTCCTTTTTTGTTGAAATGTTGCAACTGCTTATCTGGTTGACTTTTCATCGCCACCTTTGTGTTTATTTAAGGTGACATTATTGACTGATGTTAAGAGATATGAAATCTGTTGATCACATTTATGAGCTAGGCATCTGTTCTCTTAGAAAGTTATAACCAACGGAGCCAGGTACCTATGTACACATTTACGGAGCATTCAGTGGACCGCACTAGAATGATCAACATCTGCTTATAGTTCACTTCTTAGAAGGAAGGAGCAATCTTCAATCACAATATTGACCAAGCTTAATGATAGAAATCTTTCCTCTATGGAGGCAACAAATCCTCGCAACCATAAATGTTTACAAGCTGCAAGTGTGCGTAGCAGGTTCAGAAGCTATTCTTGCAAAAAATGGGAATCAAGAATACCTTCAAGTTCTTTTTGCCTTAGCCACAGGTGAAGCAACTCAGCCTCAAGCATCTCTGGTCTAAATATCCTCAAACGTAAATGTTTCTTAATCCTATGTTCTCTAGCCAAGTCTGGTATCTGCAGACCCATTTCTCACGTTTACAGTTGGATCTTGTCATCAACGAACCAGCATCAGTTTTGGTAGCCCTCTCCATCAAGCACACCGGGAAACTTGTGTGGAGGAAGAATTTTCGACTGCACAAAGAATTGAAGCATGGTCTCTCGTGCCCTTACCGCCAGAAAATTTACCCATTAACTGCAAATGGCCATTCATGATTAAGCTTAATGCAAATGAGGTTGTTCAAAGCTAGACTCGTAGCTAAAGGCTCCCCCCAAAAAAAAACCAAAAATAAAGGGGCGCTTTTTAAGATGATGCAAGAATTGACAGATGTCAAATGTGAGGCAGGAGCATGTAAAGTTCAAATACTTTGATGCCTCAATCAAGATTGTGTTATTTATGGATGTTCTGGATCTGAATGTCCCTCTTTAAGAGTTGGGAGCATTGGTGTACATGCGGTTTAAAATGAGTCAGTACATGTACTTTGGACAAAGGATTAACAAATTATCTAAAAGTAGCAGACAATATTGCATGTTTGGATTTTCATGGTTGACGTTTTAAAAAATTAGTGGTTCTTGTTAAATTTGGCTTCCACTGGTTGAGGCGTATTTTTCCCATTGCATTGGTTGGTGTGCATGTGCTTTATTAATTGTTGTTTAATTTCATTGTTTATGTTTTCACATAGTTTTTCTTTTCTTATTTAATTTTCATATAATAAAGAAAACTGTGGGACCCTCAATAAATAAATTTGCGTTTTTTTAAGTATTTTGTCATACACATAATAATAAACTATAATATAAAATAATTTGTCGCTTATAATAAAGTATAGAATAAACTAAATTGTTTTAAATTTTTAGTTTAGTGATATATCAGTTCATATGAGAGGTAACACATTCTAAAATAACTATCGTTTCTCTCGTCCTATTTATAAGGTAGAAGAAAAAAATTTATTAGTTTTATTTATAGGATAGAGAAAAAAAATTTCATATGAATATGCAATTTTACTTTTCAGAGTTAATAAAATTTAAAATTTTTTTTATGTATATAAAATATATTAAAAATGGCTTATAAATAAGATGAGGGGGTAATTTTTAATATCCCTGCGCATCACATTCATATGATAATGACTATGTCATGAGGAACTGTGCAAAGATGTAGTCCCAGTCAGAATAATGTCAAAAGAAGAAAATACATCAAACATTTGCTTGGCTGCACGTGATCCGTGCTCTGTCTCTGGGATCATCTTGTAACTTAACTGTTCAAACTAATAGCTTAGTTTCGATATGTTTTTCCTCGCAAACCAAATGTGAACAGAGTGATACACCATAACAAAGAGGCTCTTGGGACATGACAGGCTTCAAAGACCAATGGAATCATAAATCATGATCATAGATATTAATATAAAATATAAAAGTCTGAGGAATTTCACGGTTCATAGTATAGTTTCAATACTTTCAATTTCATGAATTTTTACCCTTCTAAAAATTAACAATTAGAGAGATGGAGATGAACACCTGATGAGAGAATACTTATGAGTGTGTAAAAGGCAATATCCATGTCAGTCAAAGAATTAAGTGCTGTTTAACAGCTCAATTCACTTACATTAAATGTACATTATCCTCAAAAATAATTTTGCACTTTAAACTAAAATGAGTATTGTTACACTGAACAAAACTTGAAGGTAATAACTAAAGCTCCACTTAGTACCTGAGCAATAAAGGTAACCAGGAGCATCAAAATGACATCACCAAAAAATGATCTTATATGTACACATACACACACATATTTCTTTTGAAACGATGTTCTACTTCTGTATAAAGTCAGAGACATAGATCAGCATGAACTTGTTCACCCTTGAGTATCGGCAATCATTTGCTGCAGAAAGTTCATAATATAGGAGAAAGAGGGGCGGCTCGAGGGTTCACTACAACATAACCAGGTTGCCATCAGAATGATAATGGAGATAGAGGTAAATCTGTGAATTAAACATGGAATTACAAAAGAAGGAGGGACAGAATTCTTAGGCACGCCAATCTAAATGATAGACAAGCCAAGAATCATGCAAGCAGAGCCAATCACTTTTCATTGATATTCACTATTTTGACATACTTCCATGTTTTCCCAGTATTTGCTTAATCTATCTATCCATCTTTTGGAAGCAGAATATTCCTCAAAATACCTTATACACACAGTACAAGCATCTGTTGCTCCAAAATTTATTTTGTTTTATTTTTAATTTTTTTTAATTTTTTATTCTACTTACACGGCCCAGCAGAGTTGAATCAAGGCAACCACTTTGGGATTCACATAGGTCGGCATCTCTAGTCTTCTGTCCATGAAACCAACGGCTGCAACAACCTGTAGTAACGGAAGACTGCTTGTCAAGAGAATAGCAAGCCAAACAAGTGGATGTTGAAACCTCAATCCAATATTTTGTCAAAGCTTTTGAAGAAAAAAAGACAAAGTCTTTACTCTGTATATATATAGAAGAACAGCAAAGCAATGACCACATCCATAATAGATAAGAACACTTATATTTTCTTCTGTCCATGGTATTTACAGCTTAGCTAACAATCTAAAGCGCATTGACAAGAAAACAACCTGAGACGGATTTAAATTTCTCCAAGGTTGTTGCAGGGTCACTAGTTCCCACAGGATTACACCAAAGCTGAATATGTCACATTTTTCATTTGATGGTTCACCACGAATCACTTCTGGCGCCATCCACTCAGGCTGTTCATGTTCATAACAGAGACGTATTTAGATTGTGAAATGGCCAAGTAGGTAATTAATACGAAAATGTCCAAAAGAATGAAATAGAACTTACCGTCCCAGCGGCTGTTTTAGATGAAAGAAATGTGTTTGCCTTGGTACGTGAGAGACCAAAATCACATACCTGACAGATAATGTTAAAATAAATTGTTGCCAATATTCTCACCATAATTTTTTTAATATCCATATATGTAAGACACAGAAATGATAAAGTTAAGCATCTGTCAATCATAATGGTGATGCAGAAAGGCAGGAGTTGCAAGGATGGGTGGTGCAATAGACCAAACAGTTTAAAATACTAGCACGCCTCTTAAAATATGAACTACGACTACAAGACTCTACGCATTTTAGGGCTCATTCCAAGACGTCTAGCATCTATCTATATCTATATATAATATAAGAATTCTAATAAGCCACACTATTTGAAATTATAAGCATTATAGTTTATTTTTCAAACTTTATGCAACACAAGGGACATACTTAATGTATCTACGAAAAACAAGGGACAACGCATCTCCATCTAGGAATCCTAAATGACAATCTAACCATTGTTAAAATTTGGTAATGACAATGTTAGCAAATGGTGAATTGACTGGCCATCAGCTGACCCTTTCAGCCTCCAATATCACAGTAATGGATCAATCTTTGATTTTAGAATGAATCCTTAAAGGTGGAAGGAGTGGCCCCCCGCACACGCGCACACAGAGAGAGAGAGAGAGAGAGAGGAACAGGGTGAACTCTCTACTATTTTTCGTGTCCTATCCCCTTGGAAGAAGTGTGTCATTTGCGCCCCAAAATGAATTGAACAAAAGAATGTCCTTAAAGAAGCTGCTATAACAACTTTCTCAACTCACGTTTATTCTGGTGCAGGCATTGAATAGATATTTTATAGGAATAAGATCCTCCAGATGAGTCTGCTTCCCATAAAAGTTTGAAGAACCAAATTTTCAAAATGACATCCATTAATGAGATAATCCATATATCACCCACGATATATGTCACGGATCAAAGACACCTGTGCACAAGAAGTTTCAAGATGACATCCATCCAAATATACCTGTCAGTGGATGGACAGATGCAATTGCAGAATTCGTGTGGATTTGAATTATCTTAGAGGTTTCTCACTAGATTCTAGGCTGGTCAATGCGTCAAGTTTGACCTGCCCATTACAATTTGCTCCCCCATCCACCCATTTGCCACCCCTAATCACAAGCCCCTCAATGACTTGGAACTCAAATACCCTCTTTCCTCATTGCAAATTCATGTTTCAATATTTTCTCAAACAACTGATAAATAAAAGTTTCCAAGGGTTAAAAAATCAACTTGAAGGATTTTCTCAAATAAGCAAAAAATCCAAACCGAAGAAAAGTGTGAAGTTGCATCAAACGTTCCCATTGATGGTATATCAATACAAGGTCATGGCCTTTGAACCCAACATTTATAAAAAGACTTGGAATCTTTTAGATCCTTCATTCTTGTTCAGTGACCATCCATATAATTTTTAAATGATTTCACAGACATGTGACACAACTTAGAGCAGGCTCTCTTAAAAATGAGGAAAAAGCACAAAAATATATCAAATAAAAGTTCTTAGTTTAGTTTGCCCCCAAAAAAAAAAAAAATTCTTTTAGTTTCTGAGCACTTGGGTATTAAATCAAATAATGCAGCAAGCTCCAATAAGGTATAGATTCCTAACACTGAAGTCATCTCCATCTCGGTAGGATCTGAGTTTGAATCCAAGTGGAAGGCAAAAAAGGCAATGCATGAGGCACCATTTAGCTTTAGATCAGTGGTATAGGAGTCATCTCTAAGCCCAAAGGATCTGAGTTTGAATCCAAGTCAAGGCCAAAACCAACCAAGAAAAAAGGCCATGTAGCAAGCAAAGCAAAAGTTCTCTGAAGTCACCTTGACCGTGTAAGTATCGTCCACCAAAAGATTTGGAGACTTAAGATCTCTATGAACAATAGGAGGTCTCATTTGATGAAGATAATTCATTCCGCTTGCCTGGACAACATAGACAACAACGCAAAAGTATTATTCTGCGTTTGATGGAAAAAAGACATGGAAACAGCAAGACTAGCAGCTTTTTCGCAATGAGTGCATACCACATCATAAGCCATACTCAACCGACGCTTCTCACTGAGAACTAATCTAGCATCTGGCATGCGCAGAAGTTCAAACAAGCTTCCTCTGAAATTCCAAACAGACTGTTTACTTGGTGACACTCTTTTTAACTTCAAGTAAGCACAAAGGTGAGTAGCACTTTTAAAGATGATCATTCCAGAAAATCATTGCACCTTGATAAATATTCTGTCACTATTGACAAGTTGGGTTGTTCAAAAACTGCACCCATGAAGAGAACTATGTTTGGATGCCGCAGACGTTTCATGAGTGATACCTAAGAAACAAACTGTTATATTGAAGAGAAATCAAGCGGAATAATAAAGATATATGCACTAAATCTACTAGAAAGCATACCTCCTTTCTAAATTCTTCATATCGTTCTGCATCAAAACCTTGAACCTTGAGAATTTTCACAGCAACATCCTAAAAATTACATGTTCTGGATTAAGTAACAATATTAGATACCCCGACCCCTCCCAAAAAATAGAAAGAATGGAGAATGCAATAAAAGAATGGAATAGTGGCAGCACAACCAACACAAAGATAATGACACCCTTGGAAAAAATAACGATATTTGCAAGTAGTCCTACTTTTCAACACTTTAGTAAACATTTTTTTTTTACTTCATCTGTATTGTTTCCTACCTGAGAAAAATGTTAAACCACAAATCAAGAGGCCAGAAGCAGAAATGTATGACTTGTAACACTCAATCAGTAGACATAAAATTTTAAAATTTAAGCCGTCGATCATAGGCCTAAATCAGTTTCTATCACTTAAAAATATAAAAATGAGAACAAAGAAAACCCAATCACGAAATGTTCATCAAAATATCTCTTCAATTATGGTGTCCAGGTAATTCCATGTCAACTTAACAGGGTTACAACGCTCAGTAAATTGGTCCAATATGCTCCACGCCACCACTCACCAGCAGCGCAGGCTTACACAAGGAGAATTCCTCCTACCTTCATTGTTTGCCTATCCAGAAGCCAAAAAATTTTTTTTTGGAGGGGCGAGGTTGGATTCATGATTTGCTATTATTTGTTGGCTAATCCGGTGATGAAGTGATGAGGGAATTTTTTTTAGGAATGACAAGTAAGAAGTACTCTTAGCAGTATCCATGATGGGAATCATAGTATCTTTGCTAGAGGTGGTTTTGCCAGCGTGGATAGAACCCACAACAGCTGGAGGTTGCCTGAAGAGGGATGGTTCAAAGTTAAGTAGTTAACATTAATGGTGTCATTTCTGAGTTGTATGCTCAAGCCAGACGTGGAGGTATCTGTAGAAATGAAAGTAGCTTTATGCATGCCTTCATTTGCAACTTAGGTGAGGCAACCCTCTCTCGGCTGAACTGTGGGATTATATGCTTGGGCTGAAGTTGGCATGGGATCACAGTTTTAGAAGGGTTCTCTTAGAAACGGACTCAGCTGATGCAGGGAAACTTCTGAATCGTAAGATGTCAGTATGCATTCGCATAGGGAAGTTCGGCAGCAAATCAAGGATGCTGACCGGCACTCTACTGCTGTGGTTCCTGGGTACCAAGCTACCTATGATCCTACTTTAAACTTGTCTTGTGTCATAGTGTTTGATACCTGTAGTAATAAGCAGCTTGATTCTGATTTAGGCTATAGCTGCTGTAGTTTTTTTCACTGTTTTATTTTTAAAAAAAATCTAAGGCCATTACTTGGTTCTCTAGCACAACAGCACATCATCGTCAGGAACCATTTATGGTCCCCCAGAACCACCATGTAAATATGAACATGCTTATGATGCAAAATAATGCATCTTTAACAAGAAGTTGAGGAAAATATCGCTAAAAAAAAAAAAGCAATAAGAAGCTCCGGAAAATAAATCCTTACAGAACCACGCCAATCTGCACGAAGGACAGTTCCAAATGAACCTGAAATGCAGTTGCCATTCAAACTTATGTCCATTTTTTGGTGACACATTTCATTGAGATATATAAAAATGTGCGAAGCATCTGGAGACTTTTCAGCATGAAAATCATGAGGTGTCAAATGACATACCTGTTCCAATTTTATCTTTCAAAATAAGTTCGCTCCATAAAATTTCCAGATCATCGTCATCAAGATCAATCTTGTGACTCTGATTATCCAATACTGACTGGTTTGCCTTTTTGAATGACGCATACTCTTCTGTAAAAAGAAATTAGCTTGGCATATCAAATGGACGCTATACAATGCCAACGTAGTATGACAGCACCAGAACCTCCAGACAGAGTACATTGATTCTTGAGTTTATTAATTAGGACATGATTTTGTCCATTAAACATTAATCATTTTCAATGACTGGGTCATCTGCTCTTTAACATAGAGGTGATTCATTCTTATCAAACCAGTTAGATGAATTTTCCCACCTGCGTAGTTTGCATTAAAAGCTTCAGTAGGCTTTCGATCAATTCCATCACTATGATCAACTGCACCACCTGTCATGGTGGAAATCAGTACTTAAAGTATTATTTCGCCATTCACCATTAACAATATAAATAAAAGTTAAGATTTATTAGGTGACAATATCATGGGAGACAAAACACACTAGTTAGTAGACATATCAACATTTTTTTTTTTAAAGCTGGAAATCATTTCATTATTGTCTTTATTGCGGTGAGAAAATAAAACAAATTTACAACCATAGGGCGAATTAAAAATAAGAACGCTACATGAACATTCCACTGACGTATGTTAATATTGTGACACTACAGAAGAAACTAAGAAAAACCACTGCATTAAAGCAAATTATTTACCACGTGTTAACAAGCATGAATCTTAATGCACTGCCCAGTTGAAATATTCTAAAACGTCTCAAATCTGACCAGAGAATCCAAGGCTGATTCCAGTCTATTTTTATGACAAGAACCCCGTCTTTTCTCAACCAGCTATTGTGTGATTAGCATTGATACCTGATGTTTAACTCCCCTTTTGGAGCATCAACCCTCCTCAATTCAGCTCTTCCATATGATTTTGGTTCATCCCATTTATTGTATTAATGTTTTCTTTTCTTTTTTTTTTTGCCTATGTTCTGTGTCAGCCCAAAAAGCAAGCTTATTTTGAATGAAATATGGCGTGTTAGTCAGATATATTTGCCCAAACCCGAAGGTCCACATAGCTGAACAAACTAGAATATCCTAGTAATTTATCTATAGCCATCAAATTTAGAAACTTCCCTCATAACTCTTCCACATTTCCATTCCAACCAGAAAGTCTAAATAGACAAGTTGGAGTACCCAGTTCCACCATGCTACTTCATCACCCCCCCCCCCCAAAAAAAAAAAAAAAAAACCAAATGCAAGACATATGAACAGCGCGCACACAGAGAATCAGAGAAAATTACCTGATTTGGAGTCAAATACAAGTTGCAGGCCTTGACAGTCCATGAAATACAATTGGGCCAACGTCTTTGAATATTCAGCAGTTTCAACTGGCTTGAACTTCGGATGACATAGTGGTGAAGCAATTAATAATGAAGATGCAGAATTCAGGGAAGAATCGGGCTGGCTCATAGCCCCTGGTCTTCCAACCATATCAATCAAATACTCCCTGCAAAAGTGTATTCGATACTGTTTTCTTCTGATTTCTTCAGAACAGCATTTATATAACCAAACTGAATCCAAATAGAGGGAAGGCTTGTATATTTGTGCGTGTATTATATTCATATTTAATAGACGGAAAAATTAATTTGTTATGAGGAAAAGCATAATAAGTAATGCACACAATAATTTTATAGCCATTAGCCACAATGTTGTTATATTCTTTCCAACACTAAACAATTAATTTTAAAAGACAGATTTTTTTTTTTTTTAACCAAAATTAGTAGACAGATTCTAATACACCAATTTTTACCCATTTTAATTACTTCTCACTTAAAATAGCATTGCATTTAATTCAAAATAATAATTTGAAATTTACAGTTAATTTAATTAATTAATCAATGCAACAAACCTGTCAGGGCTGATTTGCACTAAACACGAGGCACCTACATCCTTTTTACAATACTTGCAACCCTTGACAATTCGGCATGGGAGGTTCACTGAATCAGCTAATACCTGCAATGTTAAACGTTAACAGTAGGTACTCAAGACGCCAAATTATAAGGGGAAAATGATACACTAAATGGAAGATATATTTTTGGTTGGGAAATTGATAATTATTCCATTGAGAATGACATTATACAAAATTCTAATAATTTTCTTACTATAAGAGTGGATAAAATACAAGCAAATGAAAAATTATGCTGAAATTTAATTTTAATTGGGGAATGGTGGCAAGGACTGAACGAAACCACTTGAACTCAAAAGCATTATGTTGAGTGAATGTTGGTTGAATCATTAGATAGATTTATTGTAATTCATAAAATATAATGCATTAAATTATAGATAGAGCAAAAATAATACCTTAAAGAGCAATGCTCGGTGGACACATAAGCCAACAGTTAAGCTTCCAATTGGAAGAATGACAGAATGAAGGATGTCTTCTAGACTTTGAGTGCACTCCTTCCAGCGCGAAGATAAGTTTTCTTCGGTCCAGGTTTGGCCCCTTTCGAAAACAACAAAAGCTTGTTAAGAAGAGGTCAACAAAAAAGTGAATTCTAAGACAACGCTTTTTTACCTTTTCAATATCAAAGATGGGTGCACTTACCCCAACCTACTGCAAACAATATTTGCAAGGTGATCGATTAAATCCTTTCTAGTAATCCGGCTATTAGAAAGACTAACTATGCCATTTAGCAGTTCTCTCAAACCAGGATCTCTTGATTTGTCAATTGCAACCACTATAACTGACAAATCATCACATGGTTCAACTGACATCAGTGATTCAAATGACGGAATCAGGCCAACATTCTGCAGATCAGTGCTTATAGTCCATGAATATGCATCCATCCCATGGATAAGATAAAATCCATCTGGAATTTTGTCTGAGTATTGCAAACAACCATTGACCTGATCAATGTAAAAGGAAAAGGCATTTAAATCACATTTTTTAGAACAAGAGTAACCCCACATGTTTGGGTGTGTGCATGAGTAAATGTGTGCACCCGCAATTGTCCGTGTATGCGAGATCATTGAATGTGCAACATTTACCTGGTTCAGTAAACGAGAAGGGATTTAAATTTCAAGCAAACAGCTCCAAATTTACTTGGTGTTCACAGCTAAGGCGCATATTATATTATATTGCTCAAGTGAACTCACTTGATTATATTATATTACTCAAGTGAACTTACTTGATCTGGTCCACGGAAAAAAAAAATTTAAAAGTCTGGGCAAACGGTTGAAAATTTACTTGATGTTATATTATTGGTACGACATTACTAAAGCAAACTAACAGTCAAATGCTAAGCAAAATTGCAAATAGATTCCATATGATTGACACGTAAGCAAATCAAGATGAAATTTTCCTTTGAAACCCAGGAATAAGTATGAGTTCATCACTTTCTGTTATTTATTTTATCTTCACAACGAATCCATTCATTTGAAATAAATAAAATTAAAAATATAACTTGAAGTATTCACAGACAATTATAAAGCAGCTCCCTTTCCTCCCCCCATGTCCCAATATTGAACCTTCCAACCATGATTTTTAGAAACAAATAAAAAGGGAATAGCCACCAGAATCTTCCTTAATATCAGCAAGAAAATGAAAAGATAACAATTTCAGTAGTTTAGATTAAATCCACATTTTTCAGGGAAAAAATTGCATACCCAGAATCGATGAGACACTGCCTCAGCCGACTTGGAGGAAGAGCTGGATTCCAGGTCCAGGAAATTGGGATCATCCGCACAGGCAGCCTGCGATGAAAGACGAAGCGCCAGAGCCTGTTGCAACTGGTAACTCTCCTCAGTTTGCTTGGCCCAACTCTTGAAAGACGGCTGTCCCTTCCAGTAATCAAACTCGTCAACAACATTCATCGGTCGCAAACTGCCACCTACCACGGCCACCGGAGACGACGATTCCCTCACGGGAGCAGTTCTCTGAAACCGATTATCGCTGCTATCAGGTAAAGCACCATTCATTTCCATTTTGCACGGACAACGATTCGGGAATCTTTCGGGGAAAAAAAAACAGAAAAAATAAAAGCACCAATTCAGTAGCACCTGTTGAACAAGTCACAGCCTCTGGAATCTGATCATTCAGGTGGCAGATAGAGGAGAGCCCAAATTACCTTAACAAGAGCAGCAAGAGTTCACAGTACGCACGCCATTATTGCTGAATTGGGGGTACAGAGAACGGGAGATTCTGGGAGAGAGATGGGCGGTGTGTTTGGAGGGTGTGGGGCTCACAAAGGATGCCTTGCAATTGGTGGGGTTGGCTGGTCCTGTGAGGAAAAACGAACGCACAAGCACAATTGATTGCTTTGCGTTTGTATGGGGCTGATACATTGAACGTCAACACACAAGTTCCTCAATTTCATGGTTTCACTTTCACGTGCATGAATCGCCGTTAACTCATAATCAAGCATCACAATTTTTTAGAGATATAACGACTATTCAATTACCGGACTTGCCTGCTTTTTTATTTCCCTAATTAATAGAAATACAAAACAACATTTGATGCCACGGAAATAAAAGTATAAAAGAGGAAAGGTACTGCATAAAAAATCGCACTACAAAATTCACAGCTCTTATTAGATGTGTTGGAATTTGGAAACAAACATTGTCATATAATACAAAATTTGTATTATAAAGTTTGTATATGGAAAGATAAAAAAAATCATGAAAATTATGAAATTTCAAATTGGGTTCGTTACGATAATTGACTCACTTATAATAATACATGTTTGCGAGAATTTCTGATCTGAAATTTTGTAATTTCACGGTCTTTTTCTGTTATTCCTTTATATGTACTTTCTCCGATATTTGTTATAAGTTTCAAATAATTAATTCACGAATAACAAATTGTTAATTAAAATTAGTTAAAAGTAATAAATATGTTAGAGATATAATTTTATTTTTAAATATGTTCTTATAATAAATAAGAAAAAGTATGAAAGAGAATGTGTGGAAAATATGACAAAGGAGAGAAAATAAATAATTAAGGATAAAATAAAAAAATATATTAAATATTAAGACAAATCATAAATTGAAACTTATAAAATAGATTACACTTATCTCTAAATTTAAAATTTATAAATAGGAGCCCAGGAGTATAGTATTATGGTTTTCATTGCGAGGGTTATAATGGTTTTTTTTTTTTGGTAATTAGAAAAAGGTTATATTCGATTTCCATCAAGCCACTTTGCTAATGCTCTTATGGTCCTATTTATAGGGCAGAGAAAGAAAACAATTTTTATTCTTATTTATAGGGCACTAAGAGAAATTTTTTATATGGATGTACAATTTTACCCTTCATTTATTATTATATTGATTTTATTTACACGAGGTATAATGTATATTAAATAGAGATAAAGTCAAAAAGTTGTTAACTTTTAAATAATAGTTAATGAAGTTTAAAATTTTTCTTGACCTATGTAAAATATGTGAAAAATGACTTATAAATAGGAATACAAGAGTATTTAATATCACTGGCAGTGGTGGCCCCAGCGACAACTATCACTCTAGCCATGTGTTGTGGTTGGCAGGGAAGGAAACTTTTTTAGTAAAGATTAAAATATACTTTTGGTTCTTTAACTTTATATAAGATTTTATTTTGGTCCTTTAACTTTAAAAAGTAAACTTTTAGTTATTTAACCATAAAACCGTTAACAAAAAATAATGATATTGAGCACTTAAATGGTGATAAAACATTACTAAATGCTATAATATTGAGTTTAATTTTTAAAACAACTATAATTGTTAAAAAAATCATTATTTAAGACAATAATTTTAGAATTAAAGGACTAAAAGTATACTTTTTAAAGTCAATGGAGCAAACTGAAATCTTACCTAAAGTTAAAGGACCAAATGTATACTTTAGATTTTAGTAAATAAGGACATATTGGTAAATACATTTAAAATTTATTTATAAATAAAAGATAGTAGGGAGTTTAAATTATTTTGATAAAGAGATTTAAATTTTTCCAATAAAAACACTCCATTGATTTACACAAGTAAAAATAAAAATAAAAAGATACTTAAAATTAATCGATATTTTTAATATATCAATTTAGTGAGCTCCATAAATTTTTAATATAGAAATAAATCAATTGATATTTTAAAAATTATTTTATCTTTTCAAAACTATCCTTAATTAAATGAAATAAATCTTAAGCCAATTATATTTATTCCTCAATCCCTCTCTCCCTTCACACAAACTTGAATTTGAGAGTGTTTCATTCTGACTAATCATTATTTTCTTACATGATTTTCGAGGGTTAACGTATTTTTGTTCTTTCTAAGCTAACACTCGAGGTTTATATTCATATATGCTGTAGTATTATAGAAATTCCAAAAAGTCACAATTTATGAATAATTTTTTGGAAAAATTACAAAAACAAGACCTTAGAATTGTAAAAATACAGATAGAGACCCTTGACAACTTCACTTTGAGTTTTGACAATAATAATATGTCATGAAATTGTCAAAACCCAAAGTGAAGTTGTCAAGAATTCCTATATGTGTTTTTACAATTCCAAAGTCTTTTTTTGCAATTTTCGCTAATTTTTTCCACATTCCGTGCAATGCCCAGATCAGTCATCAACTACCAATCGATCAATCATTGATTATAAAACCTAAATTGCAACGTGGCCAAAAAACTGTGTTTAGATTAGTTTTTGGAAAACATATGAGAAGAATTTTATCTCAACTTGTGTGCTAATATTTTTTTAAAATATTTTTAAGGGTTTCCAAACTCCTCTATGTCAAGTGTTTGAGTAGAAATCAAATTATAATTTTAAAAGTAAGAGAAGATTTATCTCAATTTATAGGAATATGTTTTTTAAAAGTATTTTTGGAAAAAACTAAGCACAGACGGAGAGTTGCAGAAAGTGGCCCATAAATTAGACTTTTTTTCTTCTCTCACTTTTATCTTCCTTGCGCCAATCTTCTTTTTTCCCGGTTTTTCTTTGCTCTCCGCCTCTCCCTAATATGAAATCTCTCTCCATCTTGTCTAGAGTTTCCCAATTCTTGATTGCCACAGGTATGCTTTCTTTTCTAATTAAGGTGCAAATTTGTTTCGAAAGTTTTTATTTAGGAGCGCCGAATATCTAAAAGTTTTTTTGGCTTAATGTTGTCCTGAAAAATTTCAAATCATAGTAATATCATCTTGACTGTTATCTAAGTTAAGTTTGACCATTAGTTGACCAAATATGCTGAGTTGGCGGGTCTATGTGTCATCTACATCATTTTCTTTTGGATTAAGATGCAAATTTGCCTTGAAAGTTTTTACTTAGAAGTGCTGAGTATCCGAAAGTTTGCAAATTGTAACAATATTGTCCCAACAGTTATCCATATTAAGTTTGACCATTGACTAACCACATATGTTGAGCTAGTAGGTCTACGTGAGCTGGTGGGTTCAAGAATTCTCATGAGTTTCTCCTCTACATGTATTATTTACTATATTTTTTCTGCTACACTTTTGCTCTTATAAAAAGTATCAAAATAAGAGTGAATGATAAAATAACAAATGTGTCGAGAGAGCTGTTTTTGTGTGTGAAAAATGACATTAGGGTTTTTAATCATGAATGGAGTGGATAACTCGTAAAAAAAATGAAGTGGATTACATGTGAACCTATTAACATTAGGGTTTTCAATCACAAATCACATGATCACTCTCTACTTTTGAATGAGATAACTACAATTGCTTTGGGTATAATGTCAACTATTTTTCAAAGAATTGCTGTCTCGGGCTTCAATGAAGATGATTTACAGTTTAATCCCACAGGCTTTGAGAATCTGAATCATAAATTAAAATTTCTTCTATTTTCTTGCTGGCTTGGTGGATTCTTTCATGTCAGCCTCAACCCAAGAAACTAATATATGAGGAGCGAAGTCTGCTAGCCAACAAGCTTCTGTCAATCAGTCAGTAATGCTAACACTTACTGGTAAAATTCCCATCATCATGTCCGACTAATCTCTTGTTTTCACTTTTCCCCCTCTGTTTAATCTACTAGCTGGAAAATGCAATCTGGCCCTAAGAGGGCGAGGTGCGCGCGTTTCTTGGTCAAACCCTCTGACACAAACAAACCCTGAAATGCAGGATCAACTTAGTAAAAGATATGCTGTATAGAATCGTATGTGAAGTAATCTCGGCCTCTTTAAACTTGACCTAGCATCATTTGTGCAATTGGTATAAATTAAAAGAGACCATTATTGTGTTGCATTTTAAGCATACTCATGCATACTGAACATGCAAACATACGTGTAATGCACAAGCTTAATAAGTTGGGTCAGGGAAATATGGATTTGAGTAGATCAAGTATTTCCCTCTCTAGCATCTTAGAAGTATGAGTGAATCAATGAAATGGCTTCCTCTTGAGCATAATTTTACAGTTTTGCTACATGGATTAATCAGAAAACAGTCTTATTTTTGCACGAGATGAAAATTTCCATCTTCTATCAACCATCAATGTGCCTAGCATGGCAACCAGATCATAGAACACAGATAATTGAAGGAGATCTGCGTACCTCTCCAAAAGCACTGTTGAATCCCTTGAGTCGAGAGACCTAGGAGACACAGGTATTTCTGGTGAGTAATGATTTATATAGTATAGGAACAGATATGTAGCAGACAAACAAGTAGAAATTTTGCACCTTTGAAAATGGCTGATACAGATGTTCCAAAGTACACAATCCTCCTCGGCAAATTCCATATCCATTCCCTGGGAACATCAATGGGTTGAATGCTCGAAGCATGGTCTGCAAATACCTGCATGTTTATAAAAGGTTTATAGACGTATCGGGTGAGTAATGAATTTAAATGAGAGTAGACTACTGTTGAGGTGATTGAACGGCGACAAAACTGATGTTACACTTACCTCATTAACTTGAAAGTAAGTACCATTTAGTGGAAAGCTCCCTCTTGTTGCTGTTCTACAAGGTATCTGCACATGGATCAATTTTAATATCAGTTAAGGTGGAAATGCAAGAAAACAATAGTGTCATTTTCCTATCATCACAAGTTAGCCTTACCAGGAGAGTTCCTCTGACTGTTTGCAAATTAGCTTCTCTAACGCTATTGCATGAAAAGCATGTCTTGTCATTGCATAGGCTGTTGGAGTCTTGGGATTTGCATCTTCTCTCCGGTTGCTCAATTGAATTTGCAGTTTCACCTAATGTTCAGTGTTGCAGTAGTGGTAATAAGTAGATTTTGATGATTCAAAGTTATCTATGTCCTTAACTTGCTGCAGAAGTAGTAATATAATCCAACCTTTGATTCACTTATATATTCCTCTCTGGCTTTCTTTAATATTTTTGTACATTGATAATATTTCTAAGATCTTACATAAGAAATCTCGACTCTTTTCACTTATAAACAAGAAGTTCGTCATTTTAAGGTTTTTAATTTAAATAAAGGAAGTTAAATTTTTTATACTCTATTGCAGGTTTTCTAGATAACATGCAAATGAAAGGGAAAGCCTAGCAAACATCATCTGTTCACTAATAGAGATTATTTTACACATCTTTTGCTGACCTGGTGTCCAAATTGCAAGAAGGTATGGGCTTGGGTCATCAGGTTCCCGCTTATCCATCTGTAAATTTTATCAAGCAAGTCAGTATAAAACTGAGATGAAGCTTATTACTCAATTTCGCAGTACAAAGTGAATTGACCTTTTCCAAGAGAGGATGAGAATCTGGAAGCTCATATCTGCATCGACCAGTTGTATCATTTGTAGTTTCATAGAAACAAAATAAGGGACTTGTCAAATATTCAGATAACGAATGCTTATGCTTAGTATCCTTACGACTAGAGCTACAGTATTGCAATTTCTACCAGTACATGTGTTACGATTTATGACATTCCTCATTGAAATAGCTTTTGGGCATTTGTTAATTCATGAAAAATGAAGATGTTAGACATCTTTATACAAGGTCATAAAGAAAGTTATGCTTATTTTATTAATAAATAATAGCTGAGCCCTACCCATTCCCATGGGTGATTCAGGTGTGGCGTAGGTGCAGAGAGAACTTTTTGAAGTTGGACCCTTTCCATGGGATGAAGGATGTCTTTAACAAATATTTTAAACTTTCCATTTCTGGCATTACTTTTTCTGTTATAAATAAAACCAAGCTATACTTACACGTAGTGTTCTGTCCGTAGCCGACTCACATTCTTCAGTTTTGGTGTAGGAATAGAATATGTAGCTGGATTTAAAGCAACGAGTGCCTTAGACAAGTCACCCTCCACAAGCTCCATGTTCTCTTGCAATATGTTTTTTATATTCATTGCAAACTCTTCGGTATTGAGCGTGATGGTTGGAATTTCATCAGGGTCCTCATAGAACGAGTCCTCAATGTCACTTTCCAATCCCTGTGTGTCTGGGCACTCTTTTTCTGGTGTTTCCGGTTCTTCAATGATTGGCTCACAGATACGAATTTCAGACGTTGCTTCTCCAAGCACATTGTTGTGAGGGAGACGCAGTACCGTTGGATTCATATTGGCAGTAGGATTTCTCTCAGTTGCAATGGGAACCGGATTACTCACCATTCCTTTCTCTTCTGGTCCAGGCAATGCAAGCCGGGCACTGTAACAAATGTATAGTTTCACCTTAGGGGAAAAAAGATCATTGAAGCTGCTCATATATGGTGGCTAGAGCAACGTACCTTAAGGAAATAGAATTAAATGATAGGACTTGAGGAAGTGTAAGGAATCCACGCTTAACAGTGCTTCTTTTTTTTTTTTTTTGGTCAAGGGCAAGAACCATCATCTATAAGTACCATAACAAGCATTCTACACTAGTAGATGTAGGACGTAGACATCCCATCCTGCACATTTCCTCTCAGCCTCTTAATTATCTGTCCTATCAACTTCTTAGATCCGTGGATGGCTTGGGAAGATTGTGTTATCGTTTACTTTCCTCACCAAACTCCCAATTTTATATGCTTCAGATTTCACATGTGGCCTATTGGATCTCTTTTGGGCCAGACTAGACCGGTAGTGGCAGGAATTGGCAGATTGTTGTTCTGTCGATGATTTAATTGATCATGCATTTTGGGATAATAATTTTTTTTTACATTGCTTTTCCCCTCTTACCCTTATATTTAATATTACTCGCATTAACGTACCAAAACAAAGACACTGTAATGGAAAGCACCATCATGGTTAGCAACCAGTTAATTGAACTGGCTGCAGCAGAAATATAATAATCTGGAATAATAAATCAAAAAAATAGGGCTAGTGATTTGGCAAGTGAAGCAAGCAGAACTGAATACCACATTGAAAAGAAAAGGGGGATAGAGGAACTGACAAACATGCAATGTGCTAGGAAAAAGACAGAAAAACTGAAGGGAAGCAAGTTTGGGAATCTATGGTAGAAAGTGAGGGTAGAGTTGAGAGGGGGTTTAGTTTCTTCCTAATGAAATATTTTTTCTACAACACAAAGATAAAAAGTTTAAGAGAAGTTAAAATGCTTACTAGTTCAGCTGAATGAAGTCCGCACATATTGTTTTTATTGAGGATATCTCTGTATTACTTAGAAATTATATGTCAATTTCTATGTAAATATTCAGACTTAGGATGTTATTCTTTCTTCCCTGATTTCCAGTGAGTGTGCGCGATTCTGTCTAATGTACATGCTGTATATATTGCTATATTCTCATATCAATGAGATCAGAGCATATTCAGATCTCTCCTTGCAAATATAATTCTATACACGATATAAAATGTATAGGAGGCCACGTTATTCATAAGCCATGAATAGTACAACTTGTCCCAAACTCTGTGCAAAGCATAGGCTTATGGGCTTACTTTATAGTTATGACCAAACTAGAATAAAACTCGATAACGTTTTTTGTCCATTTATCTCTTTGACCTCTGATTTCTTGTAGCTCATATAGCTATTTATTTTAACTGTGGAAATTGCACATTTCCCTGGCTTAAAAAAATGCATGTCAACTCTCAAGCAACCAAAAAGTTTCAGTATTCTATACGCTTCCATTCATGTAAACTCCTTAAGACGGAGGGAGTATATAATGAAACCAAGATATTTTAAGGAGCTAACCTTGCAAAAGCACTTGCAAAGTGTCTGCATTCTGCACGCATAGGACATGCATTACAATTCGGTTTACTCTTTGTACAGAAAACCTGCATGTTTGGAGCATGAGTTAATTTAAAGATCTTCTCTGCCCATGAAACACAGTTATTGCAACATGGATTCTGCCTCTCTTCTGAATGAAGTACTGAAAATAAATTATGATCATACCTTTCCAAAGGTAATCATCTGGTAGTGCAGCTCATACCTACATTGTGTAATGTATGCGTCAGTAACTGATTTACTTATGCTATAAAAGTAGTAGTGCCTGTAACACGTGACTCGTGAATGAATTGTGATAAATGGGGAGTAATGTTATTACAAGGTTTTCTGGTCAAGCTTGCACAATCTGGGCCAGAGATACTTCTGTATTGATTCCAACACTGGATACCTACAAGCACAGTAATTAGCAATTTTTATTTGGGAAATACATATGCTTATTGATTAGCAAAATAGACTTACAATTCAAGGAGGTGTAACTGAAGTGATTCAGGAAGCGGTTGAAGAGGGACCCATCCAAGTCTAACTGCTATCCTTCCAACATTTGTGTCAACCTGCAGAGATGAGTCATTGTAACCAAATCGGTCACAAAGCTTCCTGATGATTTGGATTAGCTGGGAAGTGGCAAATGGATTTCAAGTAAATCTTACAGGGAAAGCAAGATGGTGAAGCGTTAGAAGCCGTACACACTCCACGCTTTTCAGCCCCAATCCACGAATGCTTAGCAGATAATCTCTGCAGTAGAAGATTTTTATGGAAATCAAATAGAAAGGACATTATTAATGTATACTATATGCTGCTGGTATTTTTTTGTCTGTTACAAACTCTATTGATGAGAGAAATTAAGGCTTTGCAATTCGCATACTTTGCTTTATCAGGAGGAACATCTCTTAACCACTCCAAATCAATGCTTCCGTGTTCTCTAACCAGTCTGTCCAAAAATTCCTGCAATATAATAAACGTGATTTTTCAAGAAATATCTCTGGGGAATAAAAAATGGCTTCCAATTAACATCCCATAATGAACATACCTTCATTCTTTCTGCTAGCATATTGTTCATTCCTCTTTCTTTAATAGTTTCAGAGATTTCTTTAACTGAGGCACATCTCAGTGCTTTGTAGTCCAGTGAATCCATTGTTTCTTTGCTCCTTTCTTTTTTTGCCCCATTTGCTTGTGCTTGCTTTCTCAAATCATCCCAGTTAACTTTGTTCATCTTCTCAGTCTCAAGCTTTATTTTCCTCGATTTTGAAACTTTCTTGGGGCTCTCTATATTCGTGGTGCCAGAAGTACAAAGTTGCTCCTGTGGCTTTGGTTCAGCAATTCTATCATTCGAATAGGCTTGTCCATTTACCTCAGATATTCTTTTTTCAGCATGAGAACCTTCCATGTAATAACAAATGTTAGGAGAATTCTTCACCGAATCATACTTTGCCGTACTCAATTTCTGAGTAGTATTTACTGATTCTATAAATGGCATGCCATTGGCTTTTAAAATTTTCTTACCTTGATGATGGCTAGATAAAGGTTGATGATGACGATTTGTATCAGATCCTGATGGGGAGTTATCTTGCAGTTGGACAACATGCACACTTAATGGTTCATACGGGTTAATGGTTGGCAACTCCCGAGACATAATTGGCCCATATTGCTTCTCAGTCAATTTATCCACACTTCCTCCTATGTCCTGGATGCTGACACTCCTATAGTCAGTAGCCTGTGACTTGTTGATGAGGGAAATGGTTTCTGGCCCAGAAGACTCCTTACCATTCATTTGAGAAGCTTTCAACATCCCTAGTGCCTCTGGGTCATGTAACTCATAGTCCGTTGAATAAACTTCAGACACTCGCTTTTGTGAATTTCCAAAATTGAGCAGATGATTAAATGCTGAATGGGAAATGAGATCATCAATTTCATCTGATCTTGAGTTTTGTTCGACATATTTTGCGGGTAGAACCCGTCCATCTTTGGTTCTCTCTTCAAACAGTGACATTCCATTTACACTACTGTAAAATTCTTGGAAGAGAGTAGTCTTTCCTACCTGTACAGAATTTGTTGAATTTAAAAGTTGAGTCTTCCAGGGTTCACACCCAGTCGTAGGGCCTTCTGCTTCTGAATTGGAACCTGAACAGGATCTTATCCCACTGGTGGCTTCAACAATTGAGTGATCAAGAGAATCTTGTGACAATATGATTTCATCATTTGAGCTCTGATTATATGGACCTCCTATACTCATTTTTATTCTTGATGTCTCACAGTCTCTTAAGTGCTCACTTGTATCATGGGGAGGTACAAAGCCTTGATGGTAGGTTGGCTGACTTAATCTTTTGTTGGATGATATCATGATGTCATCTAGATTGACTATGCAGACTTCTGGATTTTCGACCACTTTTTCTGTACCAACAATACAGCTTGATCTCTTGTCACTTTCTGACTTAAGAGGAAACCTTGCTGCTAGAGACATGAAGGCTGAGCTGAAAAAAGAAGCAAAAGAAAGCATAAGCTTTTTGTCCAATTTCACCTCATCCTTCGCTATCATGGACCATTTTGGTGAGTCTTAGATATTTAACTTACCTTGAAAGATGATCTGAAACATTCTGAGTAAGGAAGACTCCTATCACTGAATCCACTACTGATCCCTTCCACCGTGAAAAGCGTCTATCTCCTGCAAAGGTACGTTTCATAGATGAATATATTTTGAAAGGCAATTAATGAACAAATAAAAAATAATAACAGAATGTTGACTTATTTTGCTCTTAATCTCATTTGAGTGCCATTATCTGTTATTGAAGAACTTTTATTGAGAATGTTCCAGCATGTGTTTTCAGCAAAGAAGTCCATGAATGTCTAAGCATTGCTCTCCAACCAAATGCACCAAAGGATCACAAGAATAGCAAGATTCTGACTTTATTATTGTGACAATGTTATGTGTATTACAAGAAATTGCTCTGGAGAGCCAGGGCAGATCAACTGTTCCTCAATACGTAGAAACAAATTCTTCTATAACGGATTGCTGTTTAACAGTCCAGGAATAAAGAATATAGCATGCAGTCCACATATGTTCATATCTTTGTATTAGTTCCTTTTCATTCTTTGCGTTGACATTCAAGTGATCATGTTATACCACGTTCTTCTCTTTTCATAGCCTTATGCTTTACATTTTGTTTCTTCTTTTCAGGAAAAGATAAGCTTTCTTTATAATTAATTCTAATGTATTTTAAGGTATAGTAATGACAAGTTTAATATCAAACTTGATAGAGATTATACTATGAGCCTTTAGTTAAAAGATTGTGCTTTTCAACTTTATTTGACACTAGTTATTGGAAAAACAGGGAGGAAAAAAAAAAGAAAGAAAAAGTGTCTGTCAACAGAATAGAAAGTAAAAGTTGGCTATTTATGGAGACAAAGTATCAACAAATTGTTAATTTTTTTTTTTTTTAGTATTTTATATTTGGGTTCAAAATATGATGTGTTGTACCTTGAACAAGATGCATTCGTGCAATGAAGGAATCAACTCTTCCACGAAAAACTCCTCTTTCCTCTTCCCACCACTTCTCCTTTTCCTTGTCATTTCCTTCAAGGCCTTCACTTCCTTCCTTGTCCATCAATAGTTTCCAGGTTCTCTCTGTTTCTGGGTCAAGATCCACTTTGGGTCGCGGTTTACGTTTTTTCGTGAAGTCGAAACTCTCATATGGGACAACTGAATTTTCTCCATTATACAGGACGATTGCACTTTGTCCATCCACTCTTGATATATTGTTGTCCCCAAGGTTGAGATCTTTGAGTCGACAAATGATCTCATCAATTGGTGTGGGATATATCTTGTGTAGGGCATCTGCAAATAAAGGAAAAAAAAAATATTTGTATGCAAAAGTCCTCTATCCATTGCTTAAAAATTATTTGTATTCAAAAAGTCCTCCTAAAGAACCCATTGCTTAATGAAATTTACGTCACCTGAGCTAGTAAGGCCATCACCAGCAGAGCAGCTTGATGTCTCATCAGTCAATTGTGTTTGAGATTTATTTTTGCCTTTTCTTCTTACTTTTTGTGAACCAACTTTATTTTGAGTTTTCCTCCTTTTCTGAGTTTTCAATACATTTTCATTCAGAGGTGTGCCATTACAATTTTCATCCACTTGGAAAATCTCTTGGTGTAGCAAGGAAGAATCAAGTGGATTTGTGGCAGAGACATATTGCTTCTCATTGGCGTGGCAGTATTTTCTCTTCAAACTGCTTCCTTCAACGCAATTGGACAAAATGTTCGGCACCAAATGAAGGATATTTTGGGATACTGGTATTTTGGTCCTTTGAGGGAACTCTAGGCACGTCTCTGATTGTAAGAGAACATTGTCAGTGCCATCTGTGCGACTACATTGCTCCAAGAATCCCTTGTTTCTTTCCTTGCATAATCCAGCATTGCCTTGAGTTGGACCTTGCTCAGTCTCTGACAAATTTTTAATCCTCATTTCTGTATTTGCTGACAAGGGTACATTCGCTTGCTCTTTCAGCAGGTATCTGTCAGTTAGCTTTTGATGCAATAGAAAGGCACCATCATCTGTGCTTCTGGGTTGCTGGTTTTCAACTGTAAATCCATCCTGCTTGCTGAGAAGCAAAGCTGAGTTTGTATCATAACATATGTTTGATGCACTGAGCAACTCTGTCAGCAACCCATTTCTATTCTGGATCTCCTGCAGATCGACTGTTTTGTTCTGGTCTTTGCATCTATTCTCTTCTAAATCAAAATTTAGAGCTCTCCTGCAAGATTTTCCAGTTGCTGTCACAGAACCTAAAGTCTCTATAACATCATCTTGTGGTGTTGCTCCTTCTTTTGGGACCTTCTTTCGTACATACTTCCTCTTTTGGGCTGGATTCTCCTTAGATTCTCTCTTCTTTCTAGTTTCAGGATTTGGAGTTCTTTTTGGCTTGCCTTCTACAATTACCTTCGGCCTATGTTTTCTTCGTTTAGGTGGTTTCTGCTCAGGCGTCTTATTCAGATCAATATCTAGGCCATTTCCTCTACGATGATCATTTTCAGAACCCTCATTATTGTTTTGTGATTGAGAAAGTGCTGCAGATGTGTCGACAATATGCTGTAGAAGTCCATCGCAATATTCCTGGTGATCATTTGCTGCGGATGCAACCAAGTTGTCTAGCCTGTCTGTCACCTGAATTTGACTTTCAGCTGTTACATACTTCATAAACCGGTCATCTGTCGATTTATCAAACTGATCCATTGTTCGTGGCACTGATTGGAAGGAGTTGGTGAAACTGAAGACATCATCAGCTTCCGTGACGGCTGCAGAGTTTTGATCATACTTGGGTCTGCAAGGTATGTAAAAACCACCTGTGAAAATAGTCTTAGTTATTCATCAATCAGTTGCAAAAAAATTATAATGGGCGCAGCAAGGCATTGTTTGCGCAACAAGAAGAAATGGAGTAATTTGTTTTTTGAACATTGAAATCTTCATGAAATTTTTGCATTGTAGTTTACTATTAAAGACGTGGGAGGGATACCAGTTTCATATAATTACAATTTACGTTGGAAAAAAAATGGGGAAGTAAAAAATCAATTACATTCCTTGCAAGTGTTTATAATTTCAAGGCTTTCCATGTTTTTTTGGTAATTTAAACAGAAAGTTTTGATCAGTGTTTTAGACAAGAACACGTTTTTCTGGGTTTCCATTAATGCCAACTGATGCTGACTACATCCTTTCTTCTTTCCTTTGATTGCATTTCTGCAGACATCTCAACTATTTTAATTAAAATATAGATGATGTCTACCTTGTATTAACAGGTATGAAAAGGACTCATGCAAATTTATATTTTTATAAAAATTGAAAATTATATGTTATGGATCATAAAAATTCCCCAGGTATTTACTTCATAGTCAAATGCTCAATGCTTTAGGAGAAAATCTTGCTCAAAACGTTATCAGAATAGATATGACATGAAATTGATAATTTCTATATTTCCCGGTGTCAACCACATAAATTCCTTTAAACTAGAATAATAGTAGAAATGCAATGTCGCCAATAGCTGAAAGGATTTCTCTTCCCTCAGTAATTTTTATTGTAATTTAAATTGCAGAAAATAAATTACAAAAGGGATTAAATTACCATTGGGTATCTCTGACTCAGATAGGCTACTATTCAGCAGGCTTGAGAATGAGCAGTGAGGGTCATTGTTCAGAAAATCATATAAGCTGCTGCTATCGCATTCAGAATTTTTATTTGGGACCAAAAGATTCGCATCTGTGTACGCTGTATCTGAATCTGCATAGTTCTTGTTTTCGTTGACGGTGAAACCATCTGCATTGAAATCTCTCCCGTTGCTTCTTGTGTGAGGATGAAATTTTGGAAGCACTGGCGTTCTTACTGCCATGCTTATATTTTCACTCAAGTTACTGTCAGCATAACCATTGTTACGTGCATTATTCATGAAGAGAAGTTCCAAAGTATTCAATCTATTGCCTTCAAAGTCCACATCAATGTCATCGATGACACTGGCTCTCTCAGAAGGAACCCCATCAAAATAATTGTACTCTTCATTATGTCCTATTAGGTGCACATTTTGATGTAGAACATTATACTGCAGCATCTCTTTCATGTAGCCACATCCAGAAACAGTTGACTTTTTCAAATTCCCTCCTACCATTTGGCTTTCCTGCCAACCTGCCGATATTGTATCAGGCCTTATTTGAACTGGCTTCTCAGGGGTGACAGGTACCCAAGAACCATTCATCTGAACTTGTTCCTCTTCCAGTGTAAAGAGTTTTTCTCCCAAGTTCATCATTGGAATTCTGGAAATTACAGGCAATATGACAATTTAATATTTCTTTCACCATTGCTTGATGTATTTATGGTAAGTTTGATACCATGTTAAAATTAAAAGGCTAAGAAACAACTGTAGACCCTAAAGCTCATTGTACTAATGGATAAGTTTTTCAAATAAGACAAGGTTTCAAAAGAATGACACTGCAAAATACGGGCACAATTTTATCCTGCCACGCCAGTTCTACTGATTCAATATTATAGATACCTAATACATGTGATTCACAAGCAACTGATTCAAACATTTAGTCTTTGACAGAGCTCAATGGCATCGTGCAATCCATGTAACCAAACCCACCTAGTGGGATAAGGCTTTTTTTTTTTTTAGACTGAATAGTGGGATAAGGCTTTGGTGTTACAAACAGGAGATAGGCCTCATAATACAGTTAACCTAAAAGTACCATTTGCCCTCAAACTACTCGTAACGAGTGTATTTTATTGGAAGTGGGATGCCATAACCCTGAGCTATTTTGGTGTTGTATATATACTTATATATACCTATAATTATTCCAACAAATTGGATTCAGCAGGGAATGACACTGGGGGGAAAAATTCTCTAACCCTATCAAAAGCAAATTATGACATAACAGCGTAGATAAATTTTCCTTTTTGATCATATGAAGGATCCAACGTAGCTTATAGAGTTTCTACTCCTTCAAGCTAGGTAAGATGACATGCTCCAAAATTGGGGGTGTTAAAATGCCAAGTCCGAAGTACCCAAACAATTTCATTCCAAAAAAAAAAGGAACCCAAACAATGTTAGTAATGAATGAAATATTTTCAAGGAGATTGAATATATAAACAATTAATACACACACACACACACATAAACACGAATATGTCAGGTATGCTTTCTACATTTTCTTTTGATACACACAAAAACAAACAAGAAGATACTTGAACTCCAAACTAAGCAAGGAAAAGATAAATATTCAAGAATGAGTGTACCAGGCTGACAAGTGTGCTTTGAAGAACCAACCACCAATAGTTGATAGAATATCCTAACAGATGAGAACGCAATAGAGGATCTCACCCGCGATTTGTTGCAATGTCTTCAACTCTTTGAGAATGAAGAAATTCCAGAGCTAATCTTGACAATGGAATGTGCAATAGCCGCAAAATGCTACAGGTTCTAAAGCACCTCAGACTCAGATCCACCTCTTGCTAGATTCTGCAGGAGGTTGCAGAAATTCCAACGCATGCATCAGTTTCTCTGTTTTATCCCATTCCGCAATCCAAAACCTGCCAAAAACCCCCCCACCACATTTCTGACCATTGCAACAAATTGAAGAGAAAGAAGGAAAACCCCTCTCAGTGGTAATTCAATAAATTCATGATTTAAATGCTGGAAAGTGAACGGCTTTGGTATTTTCCTCAGGTGGGAATGTTGCCCAACAACCAAAACCAAAACAAAAATCAAGGGTGATTATGAATGTTACTAAATTGACTGATTAAAACCCTGTATTAAATACACAGGATTTCTGCTACAATCTTGAGAATCTTTGACATGAATGATCATATCAAACACTTTCTGGGTTCTGTCTATCTTCTACCAATTAAGTTCTCCAACTTAACTAGCAGGGAAAATGGGATTAGAGAATAATATCTCTTGGAGCTAAGCTGACCGATCCAAAGTGAGTCATCTCACAGGGCATAGTCAATGACGGAATTAACAGAGTCAGTCTTTTAGAGAGAGAAAGAAGAGTGAAGGGAAGGAGAGAGGGGGAGGGAAGAAGGTAAGAAACCTACCAGTTAGGATGCTTACAAATATATAATTAATATTTAAAGTCTTTCTTTTTTGTTTGGAACACTGTGAGTATGAAATGGGTACTCTTTTTCTTATTCCAGATAACTTTTATTTTTTCCCCTTTATTCTCTTGCCACATCAAAACAACTTTAAACTGTACAAAAATTAATATATATATATATATATACTGTAACTCTTTTAAAAATAAAATTCTCATGTTTTACAATTTCGGGTCAAAATTGGAAACATGCGGTTCTGGGTATTTCATTACATGGCTCACAAATTGATTTAATATTTGGGGAAGGTTCACTAGCTCTCATGTTGGCTTAGATATCAATCAAGTAATATGCACACAAAAAAATGTATATCTAATTCCTTAATTCTACACAAAATTTTATTTTAGTCTTTTAATTTTGTAAGAAATCTTTTCAATCTCCTAACTTACTTTTAAATACTAACATATTAAATTTAATTTTTTTAAAATAGCAATAATTGGTAGAAGATTAAAAAAAATACTTTATGAAACTAAGCAATCAATTGAAATTTTGTATAAAATTCAAAGACCTACTATGCATTTTTACTTCATTAATATTATAGTTCTATTTTGTGGGCAAGGACAGTTAATCTCTAACACACACTTATTGTTACCCAAGTGATAATGTAATTACTGTTTTTATATGATAAATAAATCAATTACTTCATCTTTATAGTGAGGGGTTATCTGTTGAATAAATCAGGCACATTTATAGGATCTTTTGTTCATAGATAAAAAAAAATCTAATTTAACTAAATAAATTGAATCCCATTAAACTCGTTCAACCCCTTGACTAATTAAGAAATCCTGCCATGATCTTAAATTCTATATTTAACTAATTTTATTTTTAATCTGTAAAAAATAGTTTTTTTTAACAATTTTTTGGCTGGAGTTATCTTATTGAGTAGGTTCATATTGTCATGGGCACCCAAAAAAAAAAGTAGGTAGTTATGATTTTGAATTTGTTGAAACAAAATCTCCGATTTGATATTATAGTGATTTTGAAACTAACAAATTAGGATGAATGTTTTAAAATATCTTAACTAGCTTAATTGAAAATCTAACATTTCTATTTTTTTTACTGATTATTAAAACATGATTTGGAATAGTAATTAAATTTCTGATTATATATCTAAATTTTTTATTTGCATACTTTTAACATTAGGGTTTTTAACATTTATATAGGCGTGAAAGTAAAAATATATTTTAATTCTAATAAATTCTCCTTCATTATGATCTTCATAATTTTAAAATTTATACTTTCCATATTAAAGTTTGAAATGAATTTAATTTGTGAGCTAGATTTCTAGACTTTTGTTAATTTAATCATAGTTAAATATTAAAAGATATTTCGAAGGTTAAATGGGACCAAAATTGAATGATTTGAATATACTCATTTATTCCAAAGAAAGTATATATGAAATAAAATGAAAATATTTTGTTAATGTAAGATTATTAACAGCTAAATAATTCAAATTGAATATAAATAGGTTTGATATATTCAATACGAGTATATTTTACGAATTCAAATTAAAATAGGATTATGAATAAATGGTATTCTACGGAGGAAATTATTCTTATTTAATACTCCTCCTCCCGTCTTTAATATAGGACTAATTGTTGAGTTGGTTTTTGTCCTAAATATAATACTCATTTCTCATATTTATCAATTTTCTCTAAATTGTCCCTATGGATACTCCCTCAACCATAATCAAGTAGTAAAGGGAGAGGGGGTATTAAGAAAGATAATTATTATATTTTAGGAAAAATATGTCACTTTTCTTATAATTAACTAACTTACCTAACTTTCTTAATCTAATCAAATTAGTTAAATGGGTCTTATATTAAAGATCGAAGGAGTATATTATATGAATAGAAATACCTTGAGTTATCACACACACTGTTTTCTCTTTACCATTATTATAATAGCAACTTCCTATATATATATATATTAAATTTCAAATTACAAAAAAAAAAAAATCATATAGCTTCTCAAAGCCGCAAATAAACAGGAGATATCTTTGTATCTCTCAAATTACCCTTTCTCTGTAGTTATTGCAACTCGCTTGATGTGTTTAAAGTTTTAAATTAAAAACACTGAATCTGGTACAAGTCATGTGATTCAGGTTAGCCAATGAAAAAGATCCACGTGTATCTTATAAAGTATATCTTAAGTTTTCAACGTTTCATATACTCCTCCGGTTCTTAATATAGGACCCAATTCTTAAGTTAGTTCTGGTTCTAAATATAAGACCTATTTCTCATATTTATCAATTTTCTCTAAATTATTCCTATGGATACTCCTTCAACCATAATCAAGTAGAAAAGGAAAGAGGGAGTATTAAAAATATGATTATGGTGTTTTAGGAAAAATGTATCATTTTTCTTACAATTAACTAACTTACCTAATTTCTCTAATCTAATCAAATTAGTTAAATGGGTGTTATATTAAGGACCAGAGGAATAGTACGTAAATTTTTAATATAAGACCTAGTTAACTAATTTGAAAATATTAAAAAAATTAATTAAGTTAGTTGTTTATATTTATTATAATATCTTTACTGATTATGTATACTCTATTAACTAAAATTATCATTTGATGAAATATTTAATATATACAATTATTACAAAGACTATTTAAAAGAACATTGGATAAATAAAAAAATAAAATAGATTGTGATCTTATATTTAAAATTAAATTGAAAGTCAAACAAACTATTATTTAAAGATGGGAAGAAGTAGTATTATTTAAATTTAAAACTTAAAAATCTTAGAAACCTAGAAATTTATGCAAGTGCACTGACTACAAGAAATTTATGCACCAATATTATTTGCAAGCTTGCGGCTGTGGATTGATTACATGTGTAAAAAAGAGACCATAAAAAAGCATCTATTACCTAGAAATTTGCTATATCAGTTGACCGAGGCTTTAGTACTTTTCAAAGTCAGTCATTTAGAGAGAGAAGGAAGAAGAGTGACCAGGAGAAGGAGATAGGGGAGGGAAGAAGGAAAGAAACCTACCAGATAGGATGCTTACAAATATTTAATTAATTTTTTAAGTCTTTTGTTTTTGGAGCACTCTGAGTCTGAAATGGGCACTCTTTTTCTTATTCCCTATGACTTCTATTTTCCCCCCTTTATTCCCTTGCCACACCAAAACAACTTTAAACTGTACTAAAATTAAGATGCATATGGTAAAATTCTTTTAAAAATAAAATAAACTTTTTTTGGCCAAAATAACATTCGAGTTTTATCAACATGTTACCCCATAGAAAACACTAATTCTTATGTTTTACAATTTTCTGGGAAAAATTGAAAACATGCGTTCTGGGTATTTCATTACATGGCTCATAAATTGATTTAATATTTGGGGAATGCACACTATTTCTCATTTTACCTTAGATATTAATTAATATGTAAAAAGGTATATTTGACCCCTTATTTCTATAAAAAAATTATTTTTGTCCTTTAATTTTGTAAGGAATCTTTTCAATGTCCTAACCTCTAACATTATTATTTTCATTAACAAGAGATGGTGAGATTAAAATTTTTAAATATTGACAAAATATTTTTAAATATTAAGTTTCTTTTTTTAAAATAACAATAAATGGTATAAAAAGTTATCATTTGAAACTAATGGTGCTTGGGTCAGAAGATTATAAAAAATACTTTATAAAACTAAGGAATCAATTGAAATTTTGTATAAAATTAGAAGATCTAATATGCATTTTCAATTCATTAATTTTATGGCTCTATTTTGTAGGCAAGGGAAGTTAATCTCTAACACTTATTGTTGCCCAAGTGAATGTTTTACAATACTCGTATTTTAACCAACTTAATTGAAAATCTAAAATTTCTATTTTTTTACTGATTATTAAAACATAAGTTAGAATAGTAATTAAATTTCTGAACATGTATATAAATTTTTTATTTACATACTTTTAACATTAAGGTTTCTAACATTTATATAGGTGCGAAAGTAAAAAATATATTTTAATTCTAATAAATTATCCTTAATTACAATCTTCATAATTTTAAAATTTATAATTTACATATTAAAATTTCAAATGAATTTAATTTATGATCTTCGTTTCTAGACTTTTGTTAATTTAACAATAATTAAATATTAAAAGATATTTCAAAGGTTAATGTGATCAAAATTCAATGATTTGAAGATATTGATTTATTACAAAGAAAGTATATATGAAATAAAATGAAAATATTTTCTTAATGTAAATAAGATTATTAAAAAATAAATAATTCAAATTGAATATAGAAAGGCTGGATATATTCAATTCGAGTATTTTTACTAATTAAAATTTAAATAGGATTATAAATAAATAATAAATCTGCGGACGAAATTATTCTAATTTAATATATTATATGAACAGAAATACCGTATCTCTGTAGTTATTGTAACTTGCTATATATGTTTTTGAAGTTTAAAATGAAAAACACTAAAACTCGTGTAAGTCATGTGATTCAGGTTTCCTGTTAGCCAATGAAAAAAGGTCCACGTGTATCTTATAAAGTGCATCTTCACTTTCCATGTATTATTTAAATTAAAAATTTAAAAATCTTAGAAAACTATCACTTCTAAACAATCATCACTTATTTCTAATTGATTTAATTAGATGAGTTATTTCTTTTTCCGGATTCTAGATTTACAATTTTATACCTTTTCCTTTGAATTTTACTCTTTATTTACAATTATCCATGGCTTTTATTTGAATTTATTTTGAATTTTAGATTTTAGATTTAGAATTAAGATTTTGAACTTTTTGTAAGTCCAATAAATTACCATTTCCTTTATTCACGGATTAGTTTGAATTTCATTTTAAACTTTGGAATTAAGATTTTGAATTTTGCTTACAAGTGTGAGAAAAAATGCTATGCTCAGTTATAAGAAGATTGTTTTGTTGCCCGTGCACGCTGTTTCGTTTGTGAATTTTGGTGGAACCTAGTTGTCATATGTGATTCAAGTTGATCAACGTGTTCCTAACGGCTGCCATGTTGAAATAGTGTTCTTTTCTAAGTTGCAGTTGATGAAGGGTTGGAAGAAGTTTACGTGGATGACCCGACAAGGAGTTTCATTATGTGTTTTGAAAGAAAGTGACCAGTTTACCACCAGAGAAAAAGGGAGAGAGAGTTCTCAATTAATTAGTGTCTAGGATTGAATCCATCTCTATGGTTTCTTACCAAATGTCCCCATTAGAATTGGCAAAGTTGAAGAAGTAGATTGGAAAGTCAATGGAGAAGGGTTTCATTAGACCTAATGTGTTATCCAGAGGTAACCAATATTGTTTGTAAGTTTGTGATTGTGTATTGACTACAAGTGTATGAATAAAGTGACCATAAAAAAGCATCTATTATCTAGAAATTTACCATATCAGTTGACCGAGGCTTTAGTATATGTCAAGATTAACTTAAGATCAGGTGAACACATAGTTGGGGGTTAAGGCTAAAGATATTGAAGATTGCATTTAGGACTGGATATGGAAATTTTCTTGTGATGTCTTTTGGATTGACAAATGCCCCATTTGTCTTTATAAATTACATGAACAAAATTTTTAGACTGTACTTGGATATATTTGTGGTGGATTTTATTGATGATATCCTTATCTATTTCTAATTGAGAATAAAAATAAGAAGCATCTTAATAATGTTACAACTATTAAGAGAACACAAGTTAAATGCAAAATTGTCTAGGTATAGGTGAAGTTTTTAGGTCATATTATGCCAACTGAGGGAGTGGTTGCAAATCCCAATAAGATGAATGCAATGTTGAAGTGGGAGAGGCCACAAAATGTGACTTAGGCTATAAGTTTCTTGTGATGAATACTACAAATGATTCATTAAGAGGTTTTTGCATATTGCTATGCCATGAGCGAAGTTGATTAAGAAAGACTGTCATTTGTTTAGACTAAGAAGTGTGAGGCAACTTTTCAGGACTTAAAAAGAAAGTTAACCTTTACACATGTGATTGTGGTTCGTAATCAAATGTTTACCTTGTATATAGATGCTTCCAAAAAGGGTTTTCGATGTGTGTTGATGCATAGTAGAAAGATTGTGACTTATGCTTTTAAATAGTTGAAATCACATGAAATAACTACCCTGCTCATGATTTAGAACTAGCAATAATTGTATTTGTATTTAAGATTTTGAGGCAAGTGAGTATAAAAGTTTGAAATGCTTAGTTGATTAAAAGGAGTTAAACTTGAGGTAAAGAATATGGATGGAATTTTTGAAATCTATAATTATAAGTTAAAATATCATTCAGAAAAGGAAAATGTGATTGTTGATGTGTTAAGTCAAAAATGACCACACACATTTCATTTGAGTGTGTAAACATAAATAGATAGATTGCTTGTGTGACACCAATATTTTGAAAGGTGGCCATAACACTTTGCAAGTGATGAAGATTGAGGGCAAATTCTATAAAGAACTTAAGATTGCAATATACAAGGTGTCTTAAAAACATAATCTTAAATATGATCTTTTCATTAAAAAATGATAGATCTAATATTATTCAAGTAGCTAAGACAAAAAAAATATTTGAATTATGTGGTTCCCTATTTTGTTTGGCTAATCAATCAAGATGAGAGATAGATGGAGAATACTCACCAATCAAATAGGAAATCGAGAACAAAAAGGAGAATTAAAAGCTAAACATTCAAAACACAAATGACGAATAGAGTAAGAATCCAAATATCACAATAGGACAGAGAGATTAAGGAGGATATCAGCATTGTCTCTCAAACTTCAATAGAGTAGGGTAAGCCCCAAAATGGAGATAGGGTTTAGGGAATTAGGTTTACATATGGAGAAAGTACAACAATTTATAAGGCATGAATTAGTAATATTAACACACCTGGGTTGAGTTGAAAAAAAATTATAGAATTAATATTATTCAAGTAACTTAGCTAAAACAAAAGAAATATTTGAATTATGTGATTTCATATTTTGTTCGGCCGGCAAATCAAAATGAGAGATAGATAGAGAACACTCACCAATCGAGTAGCATATCGAGAACAAAAAGAAGAATCAAAGCCAGACATTCAATACACTGCAATGACAGAAAGAGAGAGAGAACCTGAATATCACAACTGAAGAGGAAGATGTCGATGAGGTCTAGCAATGTTCGAAAAAGTAGGGTAAGCCCTAAAATAGAGAGATAAGGATTTGGGAATTAGGTTTATAGATATGTAAAGGGGAATTAGGTTTATAGATATGTAGAGGGTACAAGGGATGTGTGTGTGTGGGTTATAAGTACTTTTGGGCCAAATGGAGCAAATGGATTTCAAGGATAGTGATCACTTGATTCATACCAACTATTTCACCTAGCCCAATTATGTTTGCATTGCTGTTGTCTTACATTGTCTTGACTTTGACTTGGCCTAAATTGACAGTGTTAGTTTCATTATAAAACTGCCATGACAATAGATGACTCCTTGAAAATAATGAAAAATCAGTCATTTGAACTTATAAAGGAAAATATCCCAACTATCAACATCAAGAGAAGTTGCAAAATTAGGACTAGAATTCAAGCAATACCCACTGCAAACATTTGAAAGCTAAAACTAAAAAAGAATGGACATTTTGATTTTTCTGAATGATTGAAAGGGGAGAGTCACATTTTCTTCCATCTTGCTTGTTCCATGGAGGTGTGTCATAACAGAACATGTGTAATGTTATTATTAGGGCCTTGTCTATTTGGAACAATCACATGCTTCAATACCAAACCCCTCTCACTTCTTTTTTTTATTTATAGACTTCCTATGATTTTTAATATAAAATTCATTTTATAACGCAAAGTGCAATATAAGATGGATCTTATATTAATGACTGTTTTTTTTTTGGCCAACATGCTATTTTTTTTTATGTAGCCCATTATGGGATGAGTTACTGACTCAATGACTTGTTACCCTGTTTTGTTTTTTTAAATTTTTTTATTTTAAATAATTTGCAAAAAATAAAAGTGTTTTTTTTGGCATTGTAGAAATGGATTTTCTGGCAAGAAAATTTCAGTTTTAATTTATTTTTTAAGTTGAAATTTCAATTAATATTACTTAGTTTATATTTTTTTAAAAAATAAAATTTGGATTGAACGTTATGCAATTCATAATTTTTTATGTTTTAGTTTATTTTCTATAGATGGTAAGAAGCTTGAAACTTTTATATTTAGTCTTTTAAGTTTGTTTCGTTTAAAATCGGTAGTCCCTGCAAATTGAAAAAGACTTGAACCTTATATTAGTAGTGTTAAATTTGCTTACACGTTACTAACATTGTTAATTTGTGCTGGTTGGGCAAGGTGGAAAAATCAATGTGTCACCTCTTTCTAACGCGGACATGTGAAAAAAGGGGGAAAAGGATAAACAACCCAAAATGATCTCCCATTACTTGTTTCCTACAAAACCTCTCATGGAGTCAATCATCATCAACCTCGCGGCTTCATTTCTCCATCAATGACACGGCTCCACTCTCTTCCATCTTCATAATCACCGGCGACCTCACCATGCTTCTCTCCACCACCACCGTCCGCCTCTCCTTTCTCCCACTCTGTCTTCTTTCTTTCTCCACCATTTCATTTTTAGATCTTCAAGTCCATCTCTTCTATCATCTTGATCATTCTTCATCGGCTCCAACCTCACCATCATTCACGGATGACGCCATCTCTGAATCAACCTCGTGAAAAAAGACAACAGAAATAAAAAATGACCCAAAGACACGCCCTCTCTCCCTCTTGCTCCAGATGCTGACGACAGCCTCTGGTTTTCCAAGAAAATGATGTAATAAAGTTTTGCACGAGAGAATTAAATAAAAAAATTTTCTTAAAATTATCAAATTATTTTGAAGTCTTAAAAGATCTTATTATAAAAAAAAAATTTATTTAACGACCAAGTTGTTCTTATCTTTTTTCTTTAAAGTATGCATTGACAATTAAAAGAGCAGTTGTTAACAACTTAAAACGTAACGATTAATAACTATCGCGGCAGGTATTGGTAACGTATTTTTTCAGCACATTATAAAAATATAATGCATAAGTTATTAATACCTGCTATGATAGTTGTTAGTTCTTATGCCTTAAGTTGTTAACTACAACACTTTCAGTTATTAATGCACACTTTTAAAAAAAAATAAGAGTAATTTAATAATTAAACAAATAGAATCTTTTACAACGAGATTTCTTAAAACTTCAAAATAATTTGATAATTTAAAATAATTTGATAATTTTAAAAGATTTTTTTGTATTTAATTCTTTCACGTGAAACCTGCCGGAGATTTTCCCAAAATAATAAAAAGTGACCCAAAGGCACATCCTCTCTCCCTCGTGCTCCAGATGCCAACGACAGCCTCTGGTTGATCTTCCCTTTCGTAAGAGGATGGAATAAGTGACAGTGAGCTGCTATAGAATGGAGGTCGAGAGGTGTGAAAGAAGAGATGGAAGTGACTGAATAGTTAAATGTGATGAAGAATGGCTATGAAGATGGAAGAGAGTGGAGTTGCTGATTCAGAGACGGCATTGTCCGTGAATGATGGTGAGGTTGGAGTCGAAGATCTGAAAATGAAACGGAGGAGGAAGAAAGAAGATGGAGTGGAAGAAAGGGGCCGCCGACGGTAGTGGCGGAGAAGAGAATGGAGGTCTCCGGTGATTTTGAAGATGGAAGAGAGTGACACGTCAGCACAAACTTAACGGGGTTAGTGATATATAAGCAAACTTAACACCATTAATATAAGGTCCGAGTCCTTCTCAGTTTACAGGGAGTAATGGATTTAAACGAAGCAAATCAAAAGCAATCATTTCAAACTTTGGATACTAAAACAAAAAGAAAGCAAATTTTAAAAACTAATAATTATATTAACTTAATTTTTTTTAGAAAAACTTTTGTCTGCTAAAATCTATTCACTATATTCTATAAGTGATATTTAAGATGATATTTTGTATCTATTTTTGGTTGAGGCACATGATTTTTTAACAAAAGACAAGATGATTTATAATAACAAAAATTAAATTAGAGCACAAAGTAAGAAATAGGACAAAGAGATTGGCTACATAAGGAAAAGTAAAGATTTCTATTATAAGTTCTAAAGGAAAGAGGAGAAATTTTTTGTCACATGAAAAGTGTCATGCCACAGGGTTCCTGAAGGAGAGGAACCAAATTGCTCAAGGACACATGATACTCATGTTAAAACGCTGACTAACAAGTTGAAATATAATAAAAGATTAAGGTGTAATTTTGTCTCGAAAATTTTTACTCAAAAATATTAAGTATTTAAAAGTTTTTTTTAGAAACAAATTTGTCCTTAAAGTTAAAAGTCGTAGTAATATTACGCTCTACTGTTTAAAAAATTTATGTTAACAATTAGAATAGTGATGTTAACAGTTAATATTTTTAATGGTAGAGGGTAATATTATTATGATTTTAAACTTTCGGGACAAATTAGCTCCTAAAAAAACTTTTAAATTCCCAACGCTCCTAAATAAAAACTTTTGAGACAAATTTGCAATCTAACCCTCTAATATAATATGCTCTTGGTTTTTAATATATAATACTACCTCCAGTCTTAATTATAAGAGCCAGTTGACTAGTTTGAAAAAATTAAAAAAAAAAGTTAAGTTAGTTATTTGCAATAAATATGTGTTGTCTTTCCTAAAATATCCTTGCTAATTAAATGTATTGATTAGAATTATTATTGTTAGAAGGATTGTCTTGAAAAAAATACATAATATAAGAAACAAAGTGGATTGGAATCTTATATTTATAATCAAAATAAAAGTAAAACAAAGTCTTATATTAAAGATCGGAGGTAGTAGTTAGTTTAGAAGTTGACTTGATCCCAACTGATAAACTGCTATATAATCTAATACTATAGAGAGATATTTTAAAGAGATTATGCCATATTTGTAATAATTAACTAATATATTTCAACTTCATTAAACTAAATTAATTAGATGGTAATTATATCAAGGATAGGGAGTGTGTGTGTGTTAAAAAAGCAAGACTGAAAATTATAGAGAACTAAAAAGAAGCTTCAATTTAGATCTAGTATACTGTTACAACTAGAAAAGGGGTATTTTCAAAAAATGAATGTGATTAGTTATGAGTTATGACTATGGTTTCAACGTAATTGCACAAGGATACCCAAAAAAAAAAAAAAGAGGACAAAGAAATTGAGTGTAATAAAATAGGGCCGAAAAAGAAAGTAGAAAGCAATTAAGCAAAAAATAAATGGGGAAACAAATGAAAAGCAAACAAATGGGGCTGTGAGTGGGTTTGCCTGAAAAAGCTTCTAAATTGTAACTCAAAGGAAACAAGGAACTGATTCTATTGGTCCCAATTAGGTTTGAGTATTTTTATTAATTATTAATTATTGTTATATAAATGTTGTGCTTTGCTTGTACTTCTCTTCTTGAGTCCGGAACACACGTTTTTCCTTGCTCACACCCTTCCACGTTACAACATCCTTCTCCGCTTATAAATGTTGCGCTTTGCTTTTTTATTATTTTTGTTGCTTTGAAAAGAAAATATATATATCTCTTTTGCCAAACTCTCCATTTTCGGCTTCTAAATTTTGGCTTAATTTTTTTAGCGGAATTTTGAAGTAATTTATTTTAAGCAATTTGTGCTGTATGAGATATAGTGAAATAAGTTTTGTCTCATTCCAGACATACATTTGAGTTTTATAATAAAAGCAAACAAGGTAGTAATACATACTCCTGTTGTTTTTTAATAAGAAATATCATTATTTATGTGGAAGAGAGATAATTTGTGGGAGAAAGAATGTGTGAGAATTAAATGAAAAGAATGACAAAAAAAATTGAAAATTACTAAATCTCAAATCAGGTTTTATGATAATACTCCTCCGGTCCTTAATATAAGACCCCATTGTTGAGTTTATTTTGGTCCTAAATATAAGACCCATTTATTATATTTATCAAGTTTCTCTAAATTACTCCTATAGATATTCCCTCAACCATAATCAAGTAGAAGAGGGAGATGTGGTATTAAGAAAGATGATTATGGTGTTTTAGGAAAAACATGTCACATTTCTTATAATTAACTAACTTACCTAACTTCCTTAATCTAATCAAATTAGTTAAATGGGTCTTATATTAAGGACCGGAGGAGTACTTTATTTAGTGTTGACAACACTAAATTTACAAATAACAATTTTTTGTTAACATTTCTTATTTGACATTTACAATTTTTTAGTTTTTTTTCCCGTCATTTTCCCAATTAAGTGTAATGATATAAGTAATATGAGTAATTAAATAGCGATAAAATGAGAAATCAACAAATAAAATTTGAGATAACTAGTAAAATACGATATGTTTCATAATTGTCTCCTAACATAAGGAATGGAAGGAGTATTTTAATTTCTTTTTAATTAATATTTCTTGGGTTAACTAATTAATTATCGGGGAAAATAAGGATATCTCATGTTATCGTTTTCATATGGGCCATGGCACTTCATTAGTCGTCTGACTCAGTGACTCGTCTCTTTATTTTTTTTTTTTTTGACCGGAGACTCGTCTCTTTATTGGAACTTTGTGGTTGACTATTGGCTGAAGGCAACGGACGACGTTGATAATTCCTAGGGCCGCTTAATTCAGCCCCACCCCTTCTTGGATAGAAGTGACACTTCCAACGTAGCGGATTATGTAACAAACTAGTATTCAAATTTTTGATTGGGCCTAATAATCTTTTAAATAAAATTACCTTTAATTCTAGTTTTTAAAAAAAAGATTTAATGGATATTTAGCACAAAAAAAATAAGGTGACATTTTCTGAAAAGAAAAAAGATCATAAAATGCATATTGAATTTTAAAATGACAAACCGGTGAGGTTGATTATTCTTGTAAAGGTATTGACTATTTTTATAAAAGTTTTGACATGCTAAAATCGTCCATTTGTCATTGTAAAAGTTAATAGATATTTTTTCTCATTTTTTCCTTATGAAAAAAGTTAACTTTTGAGAAGATTGATATATAAATTGCTTGATTAATTTTATAGTTTTAAAGAGTAGCTAAAATATACTTTTAGTTCTTTAACTTTACAAAAGGTTTTATTTTGGTTCTTTAACTTTAAAAAGTAAAATTTTAATTTATAATCCTAAAACTGTTAACCAAAACTGATGATATTGAACTCTTAAATGTTAATAAAATATTACTAAATACTAACATATTAAGTTTAATATTCAAAACAACCATGATTGTGACAAAAAAATAATCATTTAAGACTAATAATTTTGATATTAAATGACTAAAATTATACTTTTTAAAGTTAAGAGAATAAACTGAAACCTTATATAAAATTAAAGGACCAAATGTATACTTTAGTCTTAGAGAAATTACAATTATTTTGTTTGATCAGTGATACACGTTGGTTGACTTAATAACCATACTACTTTGCATCATTTTAAAATTTTTACGTATCTGTATTTAAAAAAAAAAAAAAACTTTCATGCATACGTTTGCGTAGAAGAAAACTTCATCATATTATGTGCGCAGGGAAAAATATTTCTTTGATAAATTTACTCTTTATTCCTAGTATAAAAGTAGATTGGTGAGAAAAAATTACAAGAATAATTATCTGAATTCATTGAAATTGATATTTTCAAAACTAAAAAATTAATTGTTAGACTTTGATGTGTGTATGGTTGTTACGAAAGAGAATGAAAATGACGTAAAAGAATGAGAATTTGAGTTCAAACAACTTTCTTGTATTTGAATCTTCAAAATACTCAGTTTTTCTCAAGGATTTCGATTGTTTTCATTTTAAAATTATCCCCTTTAGTACTCTTTTAAATTTAAGACTTTTATTTTTCAGTGTTTTAAAATCTTTATGTACTTTATTTTTATTTATAATACATTTTGTCCTTTATGAAAAACTATTTTAACGAAAATCAGAGTGAAAGGGAGTAAGAGAAAACATACAAATGTGACCTCCATAAAAGTATTAAGGAAAAATTTTCTTTTATTAAATAGTCAATTTTGTCCCAATTTAACTATTTCAATGTGGATGAAAAAATTATGATATGACAGTTGCTCCTAATTAAATTGGTAGTTAGCCTTTTTTTTTCCCTTACCAAGCGTAGTTAGTATTGAATACCATATAATTATATGACAAAAAATTAATATAATTTTTGGTTTTTTAAATTTATTTTTATTTTGATTTTGATCTGTCAAATTTCAAACTATGTGTTTTAATCCTTTAAGTTTCTTTTCATTTAAAATATTATCTCTTATAATTTAATAAAAATTTGGATTTTTTTACCTTTTGAACTATCAAAATTTATTATTTAAAATTGGATAGACTAAAATAAAAAATTTGTACAAGTTTGAGACTAAAAATTATATTAACTCAATTAAAAAAATCTACATAAAGCTTCATTTTCACGAGTTGATACGGTGCAACGTACTAGATGAGACGTGATGCACTCCGCTAGTCCTACCGTTTAGTTGGTGGAAATGCGAAGACTAAAACAACAACCACATCAATCATAAAATAAAATGATAGCGTTTATATACATTTTTTTTTAATATAATATATCGATGACACTAATTTGTCACCAACGATCCTAATAGATTACTTTATTAATAAAAAATTTGCGTCAACTAGATAGATATTCCACTTACTAAACTATGGCTATTTTATTGTCATTGTCAGATTAAATTGGGAAAACCGCAAAACAATGTCATCAAAATTGTAAAATTACAAGTCACGTTATAAGACTTGTATAGATTTTGATGATAATAGGATAGTAAATGGTAACAAATTTTTTATAAAATACCTGATTTACAATTTCACAATTTCATGTTTTTTTTTGTTTTCCATTTTTTCAATTAAATTTGATTTAATTTTTAACATATTAATGAAAATATTCTATAAACTGTACTTTGTCTCTTATATTTATACTCTTCCGGTCCTTAATATAAGACATATTTAACTAATTTGATTAGATTAAGAAAATTAAGTAAGTTAGTTAATTATAAGAAAAGTGACACATTTTTCCTCAAATACCATAATCATCTTTCTTAATACCCCTCTCCCTCTTCTACTTGATTATGGTTTAGGGAATATCCATAGGGATAATTTAGAGAAAACTGATAAATATGAGAAATGGGTCTTATATTTAGGACTAAAACCAACTCAAGAATTGAGTCTTATATTAAGGACCGGAGGAGTATATATTTTAAAATTGTATTTGTAATAATTACACATATTAAAAATTTCATTAAATAATAATTCTAGCTAATACACATAATTAATAAAGGTATTTTAGAAAAGACATAATCTATTGGAAAAAAGACAGAAAAATGCTATCTTAACTTCATAATTACCATAATATCCGCTAAATTTGTAAAATGCCATTCTGGTCACATGAGACCAAATTGGCATTACTATATCAAATGAAAAGACCAAATTGCTCTTCCTTTTAAATATTGTTTTTAAAGTATCACAGCCCCACTGGCCGGTCGGTTGCCGGAGCTCCGGCAACTGCAGTCACCGAAGCTCCAGCGATCGGCAGACAATTGGTCATCTGAGCTCCGTCAGTCGGAAAATTTTTTTTAAAATTTTTACAACTTCATTATAACGGTTAACAACTTTTGTGACACTATTAACAACTTCAGTGTAACAGTTAACAACAGGTATTTTGAAAAATTCAACAAGTTCCGGCAGCCAGAAATAAATTTTTTGGGAATTTGTACAACTTCAGCATAACAGTTAACAACTTTTGTAACACTATTAACAACTTCAGTATAGCGATCAACAACAGGTTTTTGGGGAAATTCAATAATTGGACGTCGGAGCTCCGGCGGTCAGAAACAATTTTCTTGAAAATTTTTACAACTTCACTATAACGGTTAACAACTTTTGTAACGCTATTAACAACTTTAGTATAGCAGTTAACAACAGGTTTTCTGGGAAATTCAACAAGCTCCGATGTCCGGAAATAATTTTTTTGAAAATTTTTACAACTTCAGTATAACGGTTAACAACTTTTGTAACGTTATTAACAACTTCAGTATAGTAATTAACAACAGGTTTTTTGAGAAATTCAGCAATTGGTCGCCGAAGCTCCGATATTTTTTTAAAATTTTTTACAATTTTAGTATAACAGTTAACAACTTTTGTAATACTATTAACAACTTTAGTATAACGGTTAATAGCAGATTTTTGGAGAAATTCAACAATTGGTCGTTGGAGCTCCGACGGCCGGAAACAATTTTTTTGAAAATTTTTACAACTTCAATATAATGATTAACAATTTTTGTAACTCAATTAACAACTTTAGTATAGCGGTTAACAACGGGTTTTTGGGAAAATTCAACAATTGGTCACTAGAGCTTCGGCGACTGGAAACAAATTTTTTTTTTAAATATTTATAATTTCAGTATATTGGTTAACAATTTTTATAATGTTATTAACAATTTCAGTATAGCAATTAACAATAAGTTTTTTAAAAAATTCAAAAAGTAACATTTTTACAACTTCAATAATGTCGTTAACAAGTTCTATAACTCTATCAACAACTTTAGTATAGCATTTAACAACAGGTTTTCTTAAAAATTCGAAAAAAATGGCATTTTTATAACTTTAACAACTACTTTTTTTGAAAATTTTTACAATTTTAGTATAATGGTTAACAACTTTTGTATATCTATTAACAACTTTGATATAACAGTTAACAACAAGTTTTTGAGTTTGTTAACGGCAATACTGAAGTTGTAAAAATGTGATTTTTTGAATATTCCAAAAAACCTGTTGTTAACTGCTATACTGAAATTGTTAATAACGTTACAAAAATTGTTAATTGTTATACTAAAATTATAAAAATTTTCAAAAAAATTATTTCTGGACACCGGAGCTTGTTGAATTTTCCAAAAAAACCTGTTGTTAACTACTATACTAAAGTTGTTAATAGCGTTACAAAAGTTATTAACCGTTATAGTGAAGTTATAAAAATTTTCAAGAAAATTGTTTCCGACTACCGGAGCTTCGGTGTCCAATTATTGAATTTTTCCAAAACCCTGTTGTTAATCGCTATATTGAAATTGTTAATAGCGTTACAAAAGTTGTTAACTGTTATACTGAAGTTGTAAAAATTTTCAAACAAATTATTTCCGGACACCGGAGTTTGTTGAATTTCCCAAAAAACCTGTTGTTAACTACTATACTAAAGTTGTTAATAGCGTTACAAAAGTTGTTAACCGTTATATTGAAGTTGTAAAAATTTTCAAGAAAATTGTTTCCGACCGCCGGAGCTCCGGCGTCCAATTATTGAATTTCCCCAAAAACCTGTTGTTAACCGCTATACTGAAGTTGTTAATAGCGTTACAAAAGTTGTTAACTGTTATACTGAAGTTGTAAAAATTTTCAAAAAATTTATTTCCAGCCGCCGAAACTTGTTGAATTTTTCAGAAAACCTGTTGTTAACTGTTATACTGAAGTTGTTAATAGCGTCACAAAAGTTGTTAACCGTTATACTGAAGTTGTAAAAATTTTCAAAAGAAAATTTTCTGACTGACAGAGCTCCGGTGACCAATTGTCGACCGGTTGGCCAGTGGGGCTGTGATACTTTAAAAACAATATTTAAAAGGAAGGGCAATTTAGTCTTTTCATTTGATATAATAATGCCAATTTGCAAATTTAGCGGATGTTCTGGTCATTATGAAGTTAAGATAGCATTTTTATGTCTTTTTTCCTAATCTATTTGTTATAAATAATTAATTTAATAATTTTTTTTAACATATTCAAGTTAGCCAAGTAGCCATAGTGAGCAAACAATTAATAAGGAACTGATGAAGAAGCTTACACAATACATTGTGATGACATAATCATTCGATAACACCTTTTATACAACATCATCAGTGGAATTCGTGTACAACACAAGGGATTTTAACATTTAATTAGAGGATTTTATTTTGGTTTTGATTCCTAAAATTTGAAATTAGTGGTTTTGATTTCTGAAATTTGATATTATTTTGGTTCTGGCTCCTAAAATTTTAAATGACTAATTTTAATCCTTGAAATTTGATTTCATTTTGATTGGACTTAAGATTTTTTGTTCTTAAAAACAAAGATTTAAACCAAAACAAGATAAAATTTTAAGGACTAAAATCATCTGTTTTAAATTTCAGAAAAAAAATTAAAATGAGGTTAATAATTATTTTGGGCGAATCTTGTGCTCTCATATATATTTAGAGGAAGAGGATGATTTTTTTTTTGGGACGAATAAAAAGATGATGAATTTAAACAATTAAGAGTGATAATGATAATGGCCTGTGTGTGAAAACATTTAAAAAATATTTATAAACATATTTTATGTTAGATAAGATAAAATTTGTCTCATATATTTACCTCCTATTTTATAAATTATAATTAAAAAATTATTTATAAACTATTTTAAACGTACCTAAATAATAATGGCGGAAGAGTAGGGTGGCGATGGTGCAAGTAACACGTGGGAGGGAGGGACGGTCGTCTCGTGTGTCACGCAATACCAAGAAACTTACCCTGCAATGCATGCATGGTGATTGGCCAATTGGTAGGAGCCTCCCTGTCTTAACTGAAATACTATGTTGGTTACCCCACCTTCGCTTCGCCTGACTCTTTCAAACCTGCAGGTCCAAAGGATCCTTCTCGAATCTTTTTCAGTATATTCCCACCCCTTCACCATTTTTCGTGAAAGTGAAAAACTCTCTCCTTATTTCCCCCCAGTTTTGGATGCGAGAACTTGAGGCAGGGCTTCCGGCCTGCTCAGATTAAAGGCGGTAGCTTGAACGACTCTTCATAAATAATACTCATCCGGTTTTTAATATAAGACCCATTTAACTAATTTGATTAGATTAAGAAAGTTAGGTAAGTTAGTTAATTATAAAAAATGTGACATGTTTTTTCTAAAACACCATACTCATTTTTCTTAATACATTCTCTTCTTCTTCTACTTGATTATGGTTGATTATGAGAAATTGGTCTTATATTTAAGACCAAAACCAACCCAACAATTAGGTCTTATATTAAGAACCGGAAGAGTACTATCTTCTATTCTTAATATAAGAATAAGTTAATTAATTTGAATAGGTTAAAAAAATAAATTAACTTAGTACATATATATATTTTTTAATTAAATCTTTAATCTTGATCTACTAATATTATTAACCCTTACATAGAGGCTAAAAATGCTAATAGAATAAAGTTATAGGAGCTAATATTGTTAAAAAGATAAAATTAAATGATTTAGTTAAGGGGAAAAAAACACACGAGTACCAAACAAAAAATTAAGAGAAAGTATAGATACTTTTAATATGGTTTTATTTTCAGAGAATAATAATAATTTGACAAGGCTTTTATCTGTTGGATTTGATCCTTGACCTTGGAACACTAGAGCGGTTGGCAAAGTAAACTAAAATATTTAGGATAAATAAAAATCAAAACATTATTTAGGATAAATAAATTTTATTTCCATATTAATATTTTAGATGTTTTGACTTGGAAGTAGTATGTAATAGCCTAAAATTCAATGTTCTTTGTAGTATACATTTCGGGTTTGATCATGCCTAGCAAGCAGCAAGCATCTCGCTTGCTTGATTTTTGTTTGAAATTCAATACTACTTCTGGTCCTAATTATGAGAGTTAGTCGACTAATTTGAAGAGATTAAGGAAAGAAGTTAAGTTAGTTATTTGTAATAAATAAGTGTTATCTTTCCTAAAATATCCTTATCAATCAAGTACATTGGCTAAAACTATAATTATTAGAAGGACTGTCTTGGAAAAAATTGCGTAAATTTAAGAGACAAAATGGATTGAGATTTTATATTTAGGACCAAAATAAAAATTAAACAAGATCTTATATTAAGGACTGGAAGTAGTATTATTTTTTGGGCTTGTGCGAAAATCAATATACCTAATGACAGAAAAGAAAAACCTAACACAAGAAGGCAGAAATGAGCTGGAACATGCGAATGATTTAATACTTTATGAAAATTTTAATCATTCTATATTTTTGTTGGCAAAAAAAATCATTTCATATTTTTGTGAACTTCCTATTAAAACATTCTAAGCTTGGAAAAAAGTCAACAAATGTTATTTAATTTTTTTAAGAATAAAATTTATTACCAAACTTTATGAGACTCATTACTATTATTAGATTCTGATAATAAGGACAGCAAATTTAAGAAAAGTGATAATATAAAAATAATTTTAGACTATTTTAAGGACTTACTAGTAATGGCATGTCGGCAAAAAATGACATTTTTTTCCAAAAATTGTCATAAAAGTGATATACTATATTTTATATTTTATTATGTAATTCATCAAATATGAAAATTTGTTCCCAAAAAATTTTATATACAAAAAACATCAGTATTTTGTGAAAATTTTTTTGCCAACCAGTACTTTTCAACTTGTATACACACAAAGTATTAATGTTAAGATTTATAGCTTTCTTACCAATAAAATTTTCAATCTTGGTTTTTTTTGGCTGATAAAAGCAGGTTTCAGATAGTTGGGTCTGAAAGCTTATTAAGTCAAAACATGTTTTTAGACTCAAATAGTACTTACAAAAATATTTATATATTGCCTACTAAAAAGATTTTCATACCAGTAATAAAATGATACTACCTTCGGTCCTAAATATAAGATTATAAGAGCTAGTTGATTAATTTAAGTAAATTAAGAAAATAAGTTAGGTTAGTTATTTATAATAAATAAATGTTGTCTTTCTTAAAATATTCTTACTAATCAAGTTTATTAGTTAAAACCACTATTATTAAAAGGACTATCTTGAAAAAAATAGATAAATATGAGAGACAAAGTAAATTGAGGTTTTATATTTATAACCAAAATAAAAATTAAATAAGATCTTATATTAAGTATTCAAAATATTATTATAAGAGCGAACTCCTTATTAATTAAATCCACTTTGTTGGCACCAAATCACATTTGTTTTAGATGCAAAGTAAAAGAGCAAAACCCTATGCAATATATATATTTTATTGGGCGTTGGCAATATATATAAATATATATATTTATATACATATTTATGGTACTGTAGCTCTGCATAGCCACGTTTCTGTTCCTCTCTGTAAAAAGCGAATTTGATTTTGTAATTTTTGCCATCAATCTTCGCTTCGTCGTCATCATCACCATCTCCTTTTCTCTCCAACAATATGGTTCGCCGTCACAAGACCTCACCAACCAAAAAGTGCAGGCCTATAAAATAGCACAGCGCCATCAGTTTCTGAGCCTCATGGGTGCGTAGGATAAGCCTGCCAGCGCATGTTAGCATCCACGACTTCTCTCATGCTTGGAGTCCTCTGTAGTACCCGCCCGAAGCCTTGGATCCTCAACTCTCTCTCTTCATTCCTTCACGGCTCCGCCGCTCACCACCATCATAACCACCACGCTCGACTACCTCCCACCTCCTTTCATTTCGGCGCCGACGCCGATGCCTCTCGTCGGCGCCATCACTCCAGCGCCTGTAAGCTCGATGGCGGCGGCGCCGCTTCCGTATGGCACGTCATATTGCCGTCTGGCGGCACTGCGGGGTTTCGGAGCGATCCTCGTCGCGCACTGATGCTTCACCAGGAGTTGAAAGGGGAGGGGTCTTGGAATGCAGCCTGGGACGCACGCCCTGCCAGGTGGCTTCACCGTCCAGACTCGGCCTGGCTTCTCTTCGGCGTTTGCGCCTGTCTCGCGCCGCCTCTTTGGCTTGAAACCAATCCGGAAGCTCCTTCCTCGGACGAGAAAATCGAAGATGGTGAATTGAAGGACGCCGGCAGCGACAAAGTAGATGAAGTCTCTTCCGATTACAGAGTCACAGGTTCCTTATCCCTGGCTTTCCTGTTTTGTTCTCCTTCAAAACTTCAAATATTTAGTTCGATGTGTTTATGTCATAGGTAAACATTTCTTGGCAATGATTTTCAAATAATGCTACTCACGTACCTAGAATTCGCATTGAAGGCTTATCGAATCATCTGTGGACGATGACACTAGTTTGACTGGGAGTTCTGTCACATGCAAAAGAGTTCTGTGTTTGTCTGTTCTTTGTTTTTTGATCAAGATTTTGAGTGCTTGAATGCATTACTCTCTATAAATGTTTTTAATGTGCTGTTTTCGGGTGACGACGATAATTTCTTCTTAAAAGAGTTCACAGTTTTTTCAATATTTGATCAAAGGATGAATTATCTTGCCTTGTTGTTCTGTAACTATAATCAAGGCTACAAAGAATGTTTGAAATCGCTCGATCAGATGATGATGCGTTTTTGTGACAAGGCTGAGAAGATAGTGTTGTCTTACGCTCGGAAAGGTTCCTTTTATAGCTCCAACGATAAAATTTTATGATTATTTTTTTCCCCCCTCAAACTAGTTTTTCCTTGAATTGATTTTCCTTTTGGGGGCTAAAAATTGCTCGCGAAGATCTGTTGAGCGCTAACAACCGATTCTGCTGCTTTTGAACGTATTGCAGTCACAATTGCACGCGTATAGGTCTATAAGCATAACTCCATAAGCACAGCTGTCTGATCTTGGTTATAACAAATATGCCAATAGCCTTATTTTTCGCCAGAGCTTGACTTTGCGAATCAGTGGGTGGATTCAGCTTTTGATTATGATAATAATTGTTCAAATTGATGAAATGCGTCTGGTGTAGGGGTGCTTGCCGATGGTCGATGCCTATTCAGAGCGATAGTTCATGGAGCTTGCTTAAGAAATGGGGAAGAAGCGCCTGATGAGAATCGCCAGAGAGAACTTGCTGATGAACTAAGAGCTCAGGTGAGATCGTTATGCATGAGACAGAACAAAACGGCAGTCCTATTTGCTTAACAATCTTTTTGTAACCTCATGTTATTGTGCTAGGTGGTGGATGAACTTCTTAAAAGACGCGAGGAAACAGAATGGTAATATTTGTAGTATGTGACATTTTACTGGTTCACCTGCTTTGTTGGGAATCTGTGATTAATTGACTCTGATATGCATAGGTTTATTGAGGGGGATTTTGATGCGTATGTGAAGAGAATTCAGCAGCCATACGTATGGGGTGGGGAACCGGAACTGCTGATGGCTTCTCACGTTTTGAAGTGAGTTTTAGATTATGTTTCTTTACACTGACTTGAGGTTCGTTGTTGGTGTACATTTAAATTTGGTCACAGGTATTATATGTAGATATTAATTACCCGTTTAACATGATATAATGGTTGGCGTAGCTCCTTCCAATTTGTGAGACATGATATTTCGTATCTATACTGGTTTTAAAACAAAAAAAAAGTTGTGAGCTTGTGAAGTACTTGCATTGTCGCCCACCTTTACGACGCTTCAAATACTATTTATTTTGATTTTCAATTTGGTAATCAAAGCTTACAGACCTATGCACATCGGGAATGCTTTCCAGATAGATATAGACATATAGTTGAACCTTTGTACAATTGTGAAATCAAATTTTAGAGCTTAACTTGTGTAAATGCTGTTGTATTAATACCAAATCTAGGACTATATGAACTTTCTTGTCGATTGCAAGTTATAGCACCTTTATGTTTTTCAGTCTCCATTACTCTTTTCCGACGAACTCCATCTAACTTTTCAGGACACCGATCTCGGTCTTCATGAGGGACAGAAACTCTGGTGATTTGTCAAATATAGCAAATTATGGTGAAGAGTATAGGAAGGAGAAGGAGAGTCCCATCAATGTGCTATTTCATGGGTATGGTCACTACGACATACTCGAGACCTTATCAAACCAAAATTGCCTGAACATAAACGCGTAGGAGTTGGGTACATTAGGATCTCATTTACCTTAATCATACTGTTAAGAATTGTCTGGGGAAGAGCTTGTTTCTGCCTAGAAGTGGCTCGGTAAATCTTGAAGCCTTTTAAACTTCAGTTTCTGCTGCAGGAACTTCAATTTTATTCAAGCAATAGGCTTGTGCAAATTTTGAAGTTGCTTAGTTTTTTTCTTTTTTCCCTTAGAAGTTCAGTATAGACACAACAATGAGAATAATCATAATAATAAGTTTTGTGGTAATAATGGTGATCCAGGATTTGTGTTTGGTATTTTCGGGGCATCACTGATTCTCTGACCCGGCTTTTCTCTCTTACATGGGCACCACGTCCATGTTATTCTCAAAAATTCGGTTATTATGCTTTTGGTCAGTGAGGAATTGGATTATTCATTCTTTTTGTTGCTTCACTTTCTCCTCTTGGGTAGTGAAGAACAGAGGGCATGTTACGCAATTTGCTTGGCGCTAGGCTGTGTAGCGTGGGTCCACATTCTCAGCAGGAGTTGGAATATTGTACAAATGTATATTTGGTGATTTTTCCTTCCTATGGATGGATCATATTCTTTTAATGATTAATAGATTTGGGGAATGACACAAGTTACCCTTACCAGGGCTTCATTCTCTCCTATACTAAAGGAAGATTTTGTTCTAATTCTCAGCTTTTTAAAAATGAAACACTTTTTAACAGGTTTTCGATTTGTTACTTTAATTTCTACCAGCATAATCGTACTCATTTTCTTTCTTCTTGTCCTTCTTTACTCTCTGCTTTGTTTATTAATGAGAATTGATCATTTTATCAAATATTAATAATAATAATGATAATGAAAATGAAACACTTGACAGGTTAGCGAAATGCTTCATGTTCTTGGGATGACTATGAGGTTGTAGCATGCAATCTATTTGTCAATCTTCATCTATGCTATTGCCATTATTATTACATACATCTCCATCGTTAGCGTCGCTTTTATCATCTCTATTTCAGTAACATGTGTATCGTGTATCTTGGCATGAAATTTCATGAGTCAGTAAAGTGGTGGTTGTTTTAATGTATAAACTAACCTAATGGCTAATGTGCACATAATTTCTTCATTGATTCTACTCTTAACATGTTTGCAGTCGTACGTACCTTGACATATTTAGTGTTACACAAAAATTAAACTGACTGCATAAAATGAAAATTTTCTGGTATGGAGGTTCTGTACCGGCCCTTTGAATCAAATACTAAACACACGAGAGCAGAGACAAAAGCACATGTTGGTAGGTGTAGGAAGGTTCGTTTTTCTTTTTGGTTCAAAGTGAAAAAAGAAAAACGATGCAACCTACTTTGTTCTTATCTTTGATGAACTGGAGAATATATTCTACATCGAATTTCACATTGCATGGCTACAGACACAACATGCCTTGAGTATCCAAGGACATAAAGATACCTATTGATATCAAGCCTGGCTCACAAATGTATCCAAAGAACGAAACGAAACCCATAATAAAGGACGAAGTTTACTAAAGGACTTTTTTTTTTGGGCTTTGAAAATGCTTTTAATTACGTAACGAGAACAACGAAGAGGGAATCACAACAAAAGTGTAAAGGAAGGAAAACACAAAGCAGTAAAAAAGGCAGAGAAACAAAAAAGAGTAGGTCAAACTAAATTAACCTATTCCTTCTCGGTCCCAGTTGATCTCAGGCGAACAGGTGTTGGAAAGATCCTCAAAGAAGCATCCAGGATTAGCCACATCACGAGCCAAGAGTGAAACCGAAGAAGGTGATGTTGAAGGGACCACCTTCCTGCGAACAACTTTAAACTTCCGCAGTTTTGAGACTTTGGAGTGAGGCCTCAAATCAATTTAGACTTCAAATCTATTGTCCAAGATCAAGGTTACTAAATATAAGAACTAATTGATTAATTTGAATAAATTTAAAAAACAAATTAAGTTAGTTTTTAATAATAAATGTATGTTGTTTTTTTTAAAATATTGTTGCTAATCAAATTTATTGATTAGAACTATTATTAGAAAAACTATCTTAGAAAAAAAATGAATAAATATGAGAGACAAAATAGATTAAGATATTATATTTAAGATCAAAACAAAAATCAAACGAGATTTTATATTAAGTATAAGCTAGTATTTGTGATATTAAGGAAGGAGAATACAGTGAATCCCAGTTGTATCAAAAAATACGGTGAATCCCAGTGCAGTACCGCTGGAAGAACAAATCAAGCAAACCTTCTGGGCTTGAACTTTAGGCTTCATAGATCCAATCTTCATCTTCAGCTGTACAAGGCATTACCATGAAGATCCCAAAATCAACGCACTCAGTATCCAAATAATTCGAAATCCATGCACTAAGATGAACTTTGAATTTGGGTGATTGGATTGTCTTTTTCGAGGGCCTAAAGTATCAAGAAATACCCTTCTCACACAATGTAATGAAGAAAAGCAAGTAATCTCCAGATTACAGATGGATCCAACAAGTCTATCTCATAATGCATTGCATCTCATGATCCCAATTTACCACTTTTCCGGGTAATTTTGTTGCCTCGCGGAACTAGCTCAATCAAACCAAACTGATCTACTAAAGACTGAAAATCTACCTCACCAGGGTATAAAAAGAGCGGATAAGTTTGTCAAGAGGATGAATTTGGATCTTTTACAGTCCGGAAAAGAGGGAAAATAATGCATCTCTTTTTCCCATTTGATTTATTCATTAGTAGATATGAGCTACGGTGACCGAAACGACCAACCCGACTTTCGAATTGTCACCGAAATCATATCGCTAACTGCAACGTGTCCCTCACTTTTTCACCGGCGGCTCTCTGTGTACCGGAGAGACCGGCCGGAGAACAAGTCAGCCTTTTCTGTTACCGGTTTCTCATCTCGTTGTGTTATGTCGTGGCGGGAAATGATAAAAAGCAACGATACACCATCCATCGCGAGACATTGAAAAGTATTAATCAAAGAAAATACTTTTTATATTATTCTTTTTTAATATAAAATTTCATTTGATTTTTATTTTCATTCTAGATATAAAAACTTAATTTATTTTGTTTTTAATATTCATATATTTTTTTTAAGATAGTCTTTTTAATAATTATAATTTTAACTAATACACTTAATTACTAATAATATTTTAAAAAAGACAACACTTATTTATTATAAATAACTAATTTAATTTTTGTCTTTAATCTCCTTAAATTAATCAACCAACTCTTATAATTAGGACTCGACTCCTACTATTATACTATCTCTGGTCCTAATTATAAGAGCCAGTTGACTAATTTGAAGAGATTAAGGAAATAAGTTAAGTTAGTTATTTGTCCTAAAAAAGTGTTATCTTTTTTAAAATATCTTTACTAATTAAATGTATTGATTATAACTATTATTGTTAGAAGGGCTATTTTAAAAAAAAATGTATAAATATGAGAAATAAAATAGATTGAAATCTTATATTTAAGATCAAAATAAAAATCAAATAAAATCTTATATTAATTAGCGGAGCTAGTAATTTATAAAGTATGGATTTTCACCTCAACTTTACATTATTTATTTTATGCGTAAAGGCACTCAGGCACGCATCGATCGAGAACCAGAGTGGAGAAGAACAACTGCTCTGGATGTGTTTACGGTGATGGCGCTCGACGTTGCAGCCTTTGAAAGCATTTGTCCTTCTCGATTCATCACCTTCACAATTCCCGATCCTACTTGTGCTGATTCACTGCTCCGAGTTGCTGTTCTGGACTCCCCGGTTCCAGCTTCTGAGTCACCCCTTGTTGTTGCGATGTTCGTCCCTGAAGCCCGCGAAAGTGATTGGATCTTCTCTACTGAATGGGGTCATCTCCAGCTGCTCTTTAGCTCTCCTGGTGTATCTCGCCTCATTTTGCTGGGAAACCAATTCAAAGAGGGTGATTCATCACCAACTATTTATCACCGTCCGCTAGAATCTTCGTCGCATCGGAAGGAGCTTGAAGCATGCTCAAAACCTCTTCTACTTGCCTTGTCTCCCAAATACTTGTTTAAAAACGGCATTCCGGAGGTACCTATTTTGAGTTATGAAGATAATTTGGTTTCTAGTGTGGTAATACATAAATGTGCGGGTTGTGTTGTTGGTGAAATGTTGGTTGAAGATGTTGAAATTGAAAGCGAGAATAGGTTGGGTGGTTGTTATAAACGGGAATTTCGGAGGCGTTTGAGGTTCAAGAGGATGCCTAATTTGATTCAGACTGAAATTCTTATTGTTCCTGATGCAAAAGATTTTCATTCGACAGGTGTAAGGATTGGAGGGGTAAAGTTTGTGCCTGATCTTCGGGTTTTGGTACACCCTTACTTGGCTCCAACGGTGGCAAGCCTATCTTTGATCAGTGAATATATAGAAGGACGAATTCAGCTTGGGTTTAGACCAAAAGCTTTATGTCTTGGGGTTGGAGGTGGGGCTTTACATTCTTTCTTGAGAAACCAATTGGACTTTGAGGTCACGGGTGTGGATGCTGATAAGGAAGTTTTGAAGGTTGCAAAACGGTATTTTGGATTAGAAGATAGCGAGTTTATGCATGTTGTTGTTGGAGACGCCATTAAATTTGTGAAGAAACTTTCACATCAGGCGAATTGGCATCCTATGTGCTCTTCTGCCACTTGTGAGCAACATGGTCATTGTCATTTTCCTGATGGTGAAGATGTCAACAATAAATTCGATGTCATCATGGTTGATCTAGATTCAAGTGATGTAAGGAGTGGTATAAGTGCCCCGCCAGTGGAATTTCTTAGGAAGAATGTTCTTCTGGCAGCCAAATCAGTTCTCTCTGAACTTGGAATTCTTTCTATAAATGTTATTTCTCCTAGTAGGTCCTTCTATTGCCAACTGGTACATCATTTTCAGGAACATTTTGCAGAACTGTATAAGATAGATGTGGGAAATGGTGAAAATTTTGTAATTATTGCATCAGTATCACCCCATGTGTTTTCTGTTGGGGACTGCAATAACTCTTTTCTTATGAGACTGAAATCAGTTATCCCAGAAGCTTACATAAATTCCATAACAAAGATATCTGATTAATTCCAACTCGGCTAGCCAAATGCATTTTCAGGATTTCAATTGGACTCTCTTTCTTCTCTAGAAGACTGATGATTGATTGAAGGTGTGTTTACACTTTTATGAAATGATACAATTCCAAGATTCCTTCTTCGTGCCTATTTTCTCCTCCAGTGAGATCCACCTTAAAAGAGTTGAGCGAATACTGGAATGAAGGATCATTTCCTTGAAAAAGCAGCTTTGCCTCTTTGTAGAGATCTAGTTGCTTTGATGAGGTATTCACATCGTCTTAGACTGTGAACTTCAGCTGATTGGATAATTGTACCCTATAGATTTAACATTGAAAAAGCTGCTCAGATGATCATGTTTAAATTTTGACATTGAAGATAATTGATAATTCTCAAGGTAACATTTACTGACATGTATCGGACCAAAATGCTTTTAGTTGCAACACGTTGCATTTGCTGTAATTTTATGGTCAAAACTTAATTAGAACTAATGTGAGTGGAGTATTTCTCCTCACTGTTTTTCTTGAACTCCTGGATTTGTTGACTATGCCACGTTTTCTCGCTGAAGTTAGTCAAAAACTAGCTATGCTACATATTCTTCAGGCTTGGTCTAGATCCTGAACTAAGTCAAAACTTGAAATATGACCACCTTATGTTGGACATGTGCTCCTCTTTAGTTTTTGCGCTGATGGTGTGCCTGCGCATGGACGCCATTCAGTGATGATTTTTGATTGGATTTCCGTAGTTTTAAAATTGCTGATAATATGCTTGATTCATGAATTTTGAAAAATCTGACCTTTCATCTTTACATGATCTAAGTTGAAGTTCCTTAAATTTTGACCTTGTACCCTCGTGCATGCACATACACTCCCTAGAAGAGTTGTGCGTTTGGCAACTAGCTTGCCAGGGAGCAAAAGAGTTGTTGTATTTTTTAATTGGCACACGGTTCTTCCTTGTTAAATTATTTCCAGGGTAAATTAGAAAGAATAAAGAGCTTTATTTGATAAGGGAACAGGTTCAAGGGAGGTTGAAATGGTCCTTTGTTTTGAAATCTCATTTTGCTTGATCCGATTCAGTTTCTGTATCTTTCTTGACAGCAGAAGGAGATAAGTCAAATTTAGTAAAAGCTCTCACTTCACTTATTTTGGTCCCTGCTTCATTCTCAATTCTAATCTGTCGTTTTCTTTTTTTGTATTGGCTTTTCATATATATAACAAACAATTTTTTTGTTGTTTCATTTCCTTAACCTCCTCAACTACTTCCTTGAGGAAACAATTCAACATGGAAAAAAAATGATTTTTGCAAAAGAATGTATAGTTTAAGTAGCTGATTCCTGCCTAAGTTGATTTCCGATCTTTCTTGTCATGGGCTTGATGTCAAATGGCAGATGCTTGAGATCTTACTGATGGAAGAGATGCACTATGATGAATTGGAAACAAAGACACCAACGTAGCCAAACCCTGCAATAAAGAAGGCAAGAGATTGCAGGAAGAGGTATATGAAGTACTGGTTCTTCCCAAAGGCTAGGTCGTAGCATCCACAGATGAACAGGTAGGCCCCAAAGGCAAGTTCGAGCAGATAGATTCTGATTGTAATCATCATGAAAGAAGAAAAGGTGAAAAAAAAAAAATGCTAGTTGTATAACTTATGTGTGAGTTGTTTGCACGATGATTATCATCTTGATGGCTTCATTTTTTTTTTTTTGGGAAAAAAATGGAGCGATATTACATGAAATTTATTGAACAGTGGACTTTTACTATGTTGATAGGAGCTAATGACATATTCATTCTTAACCTTCTAGGAACCTATCCAGTTATAACGAATGATAGATTAACAAAGTAGATTTCTTCTCCTTGTATAAGGAACTCTTAATTACAGATCACTTTGAGGGTTACGCCTTCTGCTGAACAGAAGGGAAACTTGCGGGTCGGCTCCAATGGCGCTGTCTAATTTCTACTATGAATAGCAGTTTTGTCCACTAGACTACGGAATTTATTTTGTAAATTTTGCTATATATCAAGCACTACTTGATCAATTACAGTTCCACTGAAATGTAAAAATGTATATAAATATGGTGCTGAGAATTCCATTTTGCTGAAGTAAAATTATGGAATCTCATGGTAGCGCCCTCTTCTTTTCTCCCGTTTTCTCCTTTAAATTACATATGCTAAGGGAGACTTGGAAAAGTCTAATTGGTTGAGAAAATTCTGGTCCATGCTGTTTCTCCCATAGTAAAGAATCCCAGTGTCGTATATGGTTATGTTATTTGTATATTAGAGTTTGAGTATTCTGTTATACACACTATTGATTGGGTCGAGCTATATATACGTTGGTGTCTCTTATTTCTTCAGAAATTTTTCCGAAGTTTACTTATTTAGATTTCAAAATGCTGCTATCCCAGGAAAAGAGGAAAGAAACATACCTTTCAATAATTGTGACACGTTGCTTCTTTGGTGCTTCTCCTCCTGATTTTGTTTTAAGAGCATCTCCCAATTTCTCAGTGACCACCCATTCATTTGCTCTCCCTGCCTCCAGCAAACCTATGAGCGTTGCCTTGGTCCGATGCATTGACATGACATTTTCAAATAGAACCCAGAATACCAATAGGTGGAGTGATCTGCACCCCGTAATTGTGGAAAGTTAGGAATGAACTAATTAGTAAAGGCAAAATTTCTGTGCAAGAAAAAGGGAAAAAAACGAGGGCGCACTGCTATAGGGATCTGCTATCAAGTTCTTGGTAAAAACATATCAAGTGGATATTATTTACGGCTTAGAACTTTATATATGGATCTTTGAAAGAAGTTCTTCCACGTATGATAATTATATTGAAGAATCTTATCTGTGACTGTTGAGGAAATTGCACCTCACATTTGTATTATAAAGTTTGAGCATTCGTTGACCAAAAGAGGAAGGAAAAAAAAAAAACAGTTTGAACAGTCACTGTTAAATCAACTTTAAAGAGTAGAGGAAACAAGTCAGATAATTTTGACCTTGGAGTTCCTGCAGCATTAAGCAGAGTAATGATGGAAGGTATATATACAGCACCCCACTTGGGAACTTCCACTTCAGGAACAAGAGCAGTTGCAGGAAGAACAACACAGTAAAACACAAATGTGACCACATGAGCTATGATCTTCCTGACAAAGAAAAAGCTATATATCACATAGAGCTTCTTCCACATTGACACTTTCTGCAAAATATGATAAACATAGAATTAGTAGTGACGGGTAAATGTTGAATGTCCTTATCAAGGTCCTCTGGAGGTAGTTATAAAAGAAATTGAGATTAATACCTCGTTTCTTATGATTTCCATTGCCGTTTTCCTAAAGAGATTAGCTGGCCCACAGGACCATCGGTGTTGTTGATAACGGTAAGCTTTGAATGTACTTGGCAATTCATTTTTCACCTGAATTTATTGACGAAATTATGAGTTCAAGCAAAATGTCAAGTGAAAGTTTCTTATTCAAATCACTGTGACCATCTTAATTTATTAAATCATCTGAGATAAAATATCATATATTGCATGAAAAATTCTTGGGTAGATATAATTGGCATATCCAACAAATTATGAAGAAACATGCATGTTAGAGAGAGGTGTGCCCTCTAAGAGTACCTAACATGTTTCATATTTATTCATAATCGATTTGCTCTGTTTTCCTTTTGTTGATCTATCCAAAAGGTATTTGATTTGATTTGGCTTCAGACTGAGTTTCGATTGACTATGCTGAACTGGATAGAAAATCATTCTTAAGTCAATTAAGAGACATGAACATGCCATATGTGGGGTGTTTATGATTAGCTTGATTTATCTATTTCTTTGAATAGGTTCATCAGAAGGTTTTTCAATTGACTAAACCAAAACTCACAAACTAGCTCATAGTTTATGATACCTGAAGATCACCAAGGTACAAAAACTTCCAGCCATTGAGACTGGCTCGGACAGCCAAGTCCATGTCTTCCACAGTGGTTCTGTCCTTCCATCCTCCAGCCTCGTTCAATGCAGAAACCCTCCAGACACCAGCTGTGCCTGAATATGCACGCAGCATTTGGTAATGCAGAATGGATCATGGAGTGAAGCAGTTGTGAGAAGATAAGAAGAATGATTTACCATTGAAGCCAAAGAAAGCGTAGGTAGAGGATCCAACTTCTTGCTCAACTTTGAAATGGTAATCTAGTGACATCTCTTGCATTCTTGTCATTAAGCATTCATCAGCATTTACTGCAATACAATAGGAGAGAACATTACTATTCCATGATATGCTTCCAATAATTGTCTTTAGTTTTAGGCCAGCTAGAATTTTCTCATGTTGTCTGTTTGTTGGTGTTCAAGTGGTCAGCCACAAGACAAGTGTTGTAATTATATTTTTTATTATATCAGTAAATAAAATTCCTGGGATTGAGGCTGGCTTTATATTGCATAGAAAGCCCAAGACTCGTGCAAGTGAACTCATACTTTATGGGGAAATGGGGAAATTATTGGGTTAAGGTAAATCTAATGTTGAATCTTTTGGATGTGGTGTCGAATATATTTATATATGTTCTCTTGTAGTCCAATGAAGTAAAAGGCTTAAGACAATTAATATCTTAGAGACTTAATAGCATGGGATGCTAAGTGGGCTGGTTTTTCGACCTCACAAGAGATAGAGTTCTCCATCCCACTTAGATAACCCATTGCAATATCTCTAATGATGCTACTAGAAACTCGATACCGAAAGTCCAGCGTGCTTGGATGAGAGCAAGTTGAGGGTTGTGAATGAGAAAGGGAACGGTTTGGAGGAGGAAATTAGGGTGAGGTTGGAAGTCGGCATCAAAGATGGCGACGTAGTCACAGAGATGGACGTAAGGATGCTTCATTCCTTCCTTGAGAGCTCCTGCTTTGTAGCCTCTTCTGTTCTCTCTGATCTCATACTTTATGTTTATCCCTTTGCTCTCCCATCTCTTGCATTCCGTCAACACCATTTCCTGTCATTTTATTTTACTTTCAGAAATTGGACTTTTCAGAATACTAATGCAAATGCAAGGAATAGAGAGGACCTTGATAAGAGGATCAGTGGAGTCATCCAGAACTTGAATGATAATCCTACCAGACGGCCATGAGAGCCCACAGGCTGCTCCTATTGACAGTTTGTACACCTGCACGCTCCCCATGGACCAACCACTCATCATCATGAATGCCAATTCTTACTCTTTTTCTAATTATCACTCCCTTTATTTTTTTTTTCACAAGAGACAATTAATCGAATCAAAATTGGTTAAAATTAATTAGAGGGGAAAAAATATAAAAAGCTGATTGGAGGAGAGAATGAGCAGCAAAAAATATGAGAGAGAATAAGTGGAAAAAAAAGATGAGAGAGGTACCTAATAAATTGAGGGTAATATACTAAAAAAAATGTGTAAGATTTAGACAGCTCTAAAGTGTAGCTCATAAAAAAAAATACGCGTATTACTTGTTATCTGATACTATAATCAATTCCTGACTTTCCCCAAGGGGATTAAATTTCTTCTACTTAATCTTTTTAATACTCTTCTGGGCACAGAGAGAGAGAGAGAGATTTTTTTTTTGTACTTAATATGAATCACCTCATTTAATTTATCATATAAATGTACAATATGGATAACTCCAAATTTATTATTCTTTCTTTCTTGAACTTTCCATTAAAGCATTTATATTAAATAAGAATAAAGTTAAAAAATTATTAAAATTTAATACCGAGTTAACGAGGTTTAAGACTTTTCTTAATTATGATAAAATACGTTCAAAATGTTCTATAAAAAAGGTAACTTGCTTAGTTGGTTGCATCATTAATGATTAATTATGTTAAGCGCACATATGATGAGTGATCTTATATATGAGAAGCACTACGTATATATGTCTATACCTCAATCTCATTGTACATAGGAATTTGAACGAGAACCGTTGGGTAAGTGGAGCTTCCAAGCTCAACATCGTCGTCATGCTTAAGAGGCTCCCACTTGTAACGCTTCTTAGGATTGCTCACTCCAAACAACCTCACCAGCACTATCACCATTCCCATATACACTCTCTCCACAAACAGCATCACCGACATGGCGAGGCACACCCACACCATCATCTTCAACCCCGGAACCATCACTGCAACCCTAGTTTGCTCCCACCTCGTCATCCCCATTAATAGTGTTGATGCAACTGATGATGAATCCATTCCAGACATGAATACAAACAGTGTATATATATAGATGTTAGTGTCTGGGATGGATGCGGCTATATATGTGGCTTTGGGTTTGCGAAAAATATATATGCTGATATATACAGATTTGCTACTGAAATGAATCCTGCTGATTGATTCTTTGGAGTCACGTCAAGCTAATATGGCATGAGGTTGATGATGAAGCAAATGAAGCAAAACCGAACTGAAATGGTTCTTGCTTCTCAAGTTCTCTCTCTCTGGTATATTATGAACAACAATGTGTAGTGAAGGGATGTGTATACATATACATATACATACATATATATATATATATATATATATATGTGCATCTGGGGGAGAGGAGGGAGGAAGGGCGAGTCAAACTCAAACCAGTAGTAGTGGGAAAGTGTCACATTCCAGCAGCTCTTCAACTGAATCAACCAGAGATGCCATCATTAATAATTATATATATAATCAACTGTTAAAACACTTGACGAACTCGTTAACAATTTGTGCTTATCCATTCATTTCATATCAATAAATTGAATTCAAAGCAGGAGATCATTAAATCATGGATCAGTGCAATAATACTACACTATAGTGGTGCGTATTACGTTATTTAATCGTCAACTTGAAGTATTTTGAATCATATTAATTAAAAGCATCCACTTTTGCAATCCCAACAAGTGCTGCTAAGAGCCGCCCGCAAAAAGCACGTTTGTAACTGCACCAAGAAAACTTTATATTCCTCTTTTTTTTTTTTTTGTAAAAAGAAAAAGTAAAAATGCATCCAGTATCATAACCTTTTCTATGATATATCTAGACCGTAATATCATTTTCTTAATATATCCAGCACCTCGAAAATAATATTAGGGTGTTAAATATACCATGATAATAAAATTAGGATGTTGGATGCACAATAAAAAATTAATTAGAATATTGAATATACCTGAAAAATAATATCAAGATGATACATTATTACCCTACCTTTTTAAAAAATACCAATCCTGTCGTTTGAGTGCCAACGTTTTGTTTTGTTTTTTCCCCCTTCATCTTGATATAAATATAAACAGGGATAATTTTAGACACTATATGCTGAAAGAGAACAGCTATCTAGTTAACTACTCCTCTAATCCTATCTATAAGGCAAAAATAGAAGAATTTTTTTATGCTATTTATAAGTCACTTCATTAAAGTTTCAGTATGAATGTACTATTTTATTCTTTATTTATTATAGTGTAAATGGTTATTTTTTAAAGGGGTATATATTAAATAAGGGTAAAATCAAAAAGTTATTATATTTTAATAGAGAGCTAATGTAGTTTAAAGTTTTTCTTAGTCTGTATGAAGTGTTAAAAATGCCTTACAAATAAGAGAAGAGTATCATATGATTTAATTTACTTTGGATCCTGCTGTTTTAAAAATAAATTAAATATTATAAATTCATATATTTAATTATTAAAAAACTAATTATTATAAAATATTGTATTTTTTACAAAAAAAACATTTAATTCATGCACTCACGTATAATCTTCATATTTATATATTATAATTTTTATGTAATGAGAATATTTCACTTGATAATAAAAAAATAAGCAAAAAAAAAAAGTACAATATAATAATTTTTTTATTGAAATTTTTATAATTTTTATTCTATTTTTTAAATTTTTTTCCTTACTACACTAAAAAAAAATATTTATTTAAATTATAACAGTTCAAATTAATTAATACTCTCACCATGAAACTTTGTTGGGCTCACGCACAGCAAAATTAACACTGATGATATATAATGATCAAAGTAACAAATAATAATCATATGGGATGACTGAAATGGCAAAAAAAAACTTGCATATGGATCCGGAGAGTATTTTCCAGGGAGAATCACCACAAAGTCTTGTGTAAGAAAAATAATAGCTCTTCATTTATCAGGATTTTTTGTTAGGACTCCATGACAATTTTTAAAAAAAAAATATTGCAAAAGTTATGTAAGCTGGATCCCAAAAGCTTATCGGAGATACCTTCAAGCTTAAAAAGCACTTATAAAAATACTTACATATTGGCCAGGTCTTTTTATCAGTAACAGAATTCAAATTCACAACCTTATAAATTACAAGCCAACTTTTTATCAGCTGAATCAATTCTTATTAACGATGGAAATTCTTTAAAGAGCGCAACAAATCCATGGAAGCCACCACAGTTTGCACTGGGGTCCAAAACAATGCATTGATGTGATCTTTCATTCTGGCAGATCTTCTCTTCACTAGATGACTGTTTTAAAGCGCTCATTTGACTCTCTTTCTAACTTTCAAATGACCAAAAAAAGAAAAAAGTGAAAAATTGATGCGATTTGAAAAATAATGATAGCGCATCCTAAAAATATTAACATGTTGAGAGGAATATTCAAAGCTTAAATAACTTTAGAGGGGCTTCGCACGTGATAGGATACTAGTTTTTTGCGGAAATCATGTACACCATCTTTTTTCAATCATATATGTTCCGTCGTTTTTATATCTTTCCAATGTGCAAAGTTTGCTAATCATTACTAATTAATGAGGTTAGGCCAATCAATTAAATTAAACCAAGTGACCCAAAAAGCGAGTCCACAAGTTCTTCCCTCCACTCAAGATAATCCAGGAGGAAAATTTCGATGGTGGTTTGAAACACTAAATATTGTCCTCTGACCATGCTGATGTCTGAATTAAACCTCATTTTTATGATTGACACTAAGGGCATGTTTGGGTGACTCTCAAAACCATGATATGAGAGGCAAAACCATGGTTTAGGTAGAATGTCACCCAAACAGCATCAATTTTGATGCCATAATTTGAAACCATGATTTGGGCTAAAACCATGGTTTCAGGAGAAGTGAATCCATTCTGTTTCTGGCTTAAATTGGAGAGTATGATTATGCCTGTAGTAGATCTCAATAATAATATGACTTTAACATCCCTCAATTAATTTTTTATAAAGATATTAATCTTATATCTTATAAATATATATACACATATTAATTATTCATTAATTATATTATCTTATGTATTATTAATTATGTTGGTAAAAAATATATTATTAACAATTTTATTCCTTCAAATTAAAATATATCATAAAATATATATTTATATAATTATCATATTAACTTATGTCTTTTTAGTAATTTGTATGTATAAAAAGTACTTCTGATAACAACTATCCAAACACTTTCACTTCTCATAATCACCTTTTTACAAAATCTATTCTTCACAGAATCTATTCTTCAAACTATAGTTTGGTTTCATCCAAACACCCTCTAAATATTGTCTTCTGACCATGCCGATAACTGGTGTGTTTGGGTGTCTCCTCAAACCATGGTTTGGGGAAAAAATAACCCAAACACTCATAAAAAAAATCAAAACCATCCCAAAACCATAGTTTTGGAAAAAGCATTTTGAATTTGCTTTTGGAAAAAAATTGGAGAATATTGTACGGATATGAGGATCTTTTTTTGGGACTAGACACATATGCCCCTCAAGCTTCAATCTTCCAATCCTTCACTGTTTAGAGAGGTGGTATGTTTTTCTTTTTTTTTAAAACCAAAAAGAGGTAGGACATTATTACATTGTACATTTTTTTTTATTTCTTTTCTGTTTATAAAAAATTATTCATCTTTTTCAAAAATATTTTTAATCTTATATTTTATAAATATTTTTACACATGTAGTAATAATTAATTAATTATATTAAAGATGAAAGGTAGTATGTTATTATAAAAATTAGTTGTGAAAAAATGTTATAGAATTTCATGTTTAAAGTCTTTTAAAGCAAATTAATATTTTTCTATTAGAAAAAATAATCATTTTTCTATAAACATATTTAATCTTATAATTTATAAATATTATACATATTACTTATATTACTTATTTATTAATTATATTATCTTATATATTATTAATTATGTTGGTAAAAATTATTTTATTAACAATTTTATTCCTTCAAATCAAAATATATTATAAAATCTATCCCTTATATAATTATCATATTAACTTATACCATTTTAGTAATTTGCACATGTAAAAAGTGCTTCTGGTAACAACTATCCAAACACTCTCACTTCTTAGAATCACTTTTTTATGAAATCTATTTTTCAGAAAATCTATTTTCCAGAAGCTATTTTTCAACCATGATTTGGTTTTCATCCAAACACCCCTAAATTAAACCTCATTTTTATAATTGAATACTTTATCAAATAATGGATGTCCCATGGAATCAAATTGTGTTTAGAGTACTCTTTTTCAAAAGAGAAAGTAATGGGGATGCCATCAAATTGTACAAAAGGCTTCCTCAGTTAGGCTTTCACAAACAGGAGACGAACAAGATACTACAAAGTAAACATTCAACAACTTTTAGGAACATGGGATTCATGAGTCATTAGAACACAGGACCTCAAATCAAAGATGCCCAAATATTGAACATGCTTTTATATAGTATGAAGTATTAATTAAAAGGAAAATATTCAGATTGGTTGAGACCATTGACCGTTCCAAGAGGGCACTATGCTTAATGAGAAACACATTGGTTTTGCACTGAGACACGTTGGTGGGGTCATTAGATTAGATCTTCGTATACGGGAAACAAACACGGGACCTGTTTTTGTCAATTAGCATATGATCACTTCCCCTAAACAGATTGTGATGCACGACATATGGGGTGTTTGGCAATCTGGGAAAAAAAAGAAGCTTTTGGGCCCCAAACCTTGGTTTGGCCCAAATATCATCCAAAGACCCAGATTTTTTTCAAAACCTCGGTTTGGCCCCAAAACCTAGGTTTTTAAAAAAGCAAAAAATTTTCACTTCTGGGGTAAAAAAGTCGTCGTTGGATAATTATCCCTTGTTAGAAGTTACCAACGGTATTTGACAAAAACACCCATCAAGATTGAATAAAAAGCTTCCTCTCTTCTTTTCAAGAAATCCTTTGCCTTCGCTCCTTCTAAAACTCCACAAAACACCCTACTGCTAATGACGTCGTTGTGGCTTGCAAGAACAAGCATTGGTGAGGTGTTCTTCTTGGTTCGCCGAAAGAAGATCATGCATTGGGTTGCCGATCCGTCCATCCGTGGTTTGCAATCTTCGTTCGTCGCATCGTTTGGTTTGGGTTTGGTAAGGTCGACGTGTTTGAGTTCATGGCTCAGATCTAGCGCTCAGGTAAGGTCTCTCCTCTTCAATAATCATTTTCTTTACTCATGAATTTTCTTCATTCATGCATTGCATTGATCTGTCCATCCTTCATATGTTCCTTGCTTATGGTTGCTCTCTCTTCTTCAATAATCTTTTGTTCATTGTGTCGTCTGGTCCTGTTATTTTTTATTATGCTCTTCCTTGTTTCATAGTTGCTTGTGGCTGTTCATTGAGACAGAGGATCTGTTTCATTTTCATATTTCCTCCTAGCTTTGTTTTTTTTTTTTTTTTTTTGTCAACTAGATTTTACTTTCATTGGTGGCTTGATATGTTTGTTTCAGTACTGGTTTTCATTTCTTTTTCATCCCACCTTCATATGTTGCTTGCTTTGTTGAAACCATTTGATTTTTGTTTCTTGCTTTAGTTTTTTGGTAATCTAATTTTGTAAAATTAAATCTAGCTTTTGGAGATAGAGAGTTTGTTTTGTTCAATCTTTTTAGTTATGATAGAAAATTAGAAATCATTTTGATGCCAAAAAAAAAAAACTCATGATTTGCGTCTTACTGGAGACAAAAGATCTATCTTTTGACTTGTTATTTTTCCATTTAAAGTTTGAGACGATCAATTCCAAATATCACTAAAAAAGAAGGTTATTTGTCTGACCTGTTATTTGCGTGATTTTGTTGCATGTTTGTTCTGGAGAGGATTTGCTTTGAAATTCATGTGGCAGAATACAAATATACATATGAACGAAGGAAAAATGATAATAATATTGAAGATCCATAGTTTTATTTGGATAACTGTGACACTTGTCTACTATAATGAAGAGGATTTGGTTTGGCTACACCAGAGGTTATTAATGAGTTGCTGCATTATATAATATGGTTTTTGTTATTTTAGTTGCTTTTGACTTGACCACTTGTGATGACTGAAGAGCTATAATTGTTCTATATCATAATGAGGAAGGATAAGGTTAAAGTTTCATGAGACATAAAAAACCACAAATGTGTTTATTGACTTGTGCAATTGAACAAGTTCAACAAGAAGAAAGAAAAGGTAATAGGTTAATAAAGAAAGATTGGGCAATTCTTTTCTGACATTCACTGCAAAGATTCAGAGAGTCCATGTGAAACCCTCAATTTAAGAACAAATATGATTCTTTATGAAAGGAGTGCCAAACATGGGATAAGTTGCTTTGTGAGACGACCGGTTGGGATGGGATACTGAGAGAATACTATTAGTACAATTGATGATTGGGTGGGAGAAAAATTAATGGTAATGAATTAACTTATTTCAACGTGCATTTTCTCCCATGTTAATGTTTTTTTTATACTTATAATATTATTGGTGTTGAATGTGCAGGAAGTTTCAAACTATTAGAGAAAGATGACTTCAATTTCGAGATGAATTACTCACTATTTAGGACTGTAGTTGCAATTGGGCCATAATCATGTGGACCTTCTTCTATAACAATTCCAAGTGAAGGAGCACCAGATATGGAACAAGGGTCTGGAGATAATGATAAAATTTTAGCTACATCAACTGGCATAAGTGGGAGTTTAACTTAGTGACCTCAATAAAAAAAAGTAGAGGGCAATGGAGAAGACTTAGGATGAGGCAGGAAGATAGTCTTGGGGCTACAACCATAGGTGGGAGTCGACCTAGTAGCTCACTGAGGGTCAGAAAAAGGAGTGATGTCACGAGAAGAAACCATCTTCCACTATGAAAATAGCAAATGCACTAAGTAGGA